>NC_135692.1:1809509-1829509 GCF_964276395.1 Gasterosteus aculeatus | reverse complement strand
AAAACTAAAAATAAATGGAATTTTGCTAATATCAGACACCGGCTAAGTGGCTTATACAAAGACTGCCATGTGAATAATTCTTGAAGTGAATACAAGGGAAAACCTACTATGACTGGCAAAAAGCTAACTTGGGAAGACTGAATGCATCACTTTAAATAAAAATCCTTGTGAATTTGGAGTTTCAAAGTGGGACTGCACACGTTAAGGTATGAATATCAAAAAATGACTCTGCGGTGGGACCAGAAAGCTCTACAGTCAACTTCGTTGCTGGCAGGACTCGAACCTGCGCGGGGAGACCCCAATGGATTTCTAGTCCATCGCCTTAACCTCTCGGCCACAACAACGCATAAAAACTGGATAAATTGACTTTTGCCAATATCAGACACTGGCTAAGTGGCGTATATAAAGACTGCCATGTGAATAATTCTGGAACACACATAATAAGGTAAGGGTGTGGTTTTTACTTGGTAAATTACCGTTGGTGCTTTTTTTCCTTGTTGGACGGTATATTTGATGGCTCCTCTTATCATGACATTTCCCCACGACTTACCTGAAACACTTATTAAATTTGCGCATAATATCTAATGGAGATGCTGGGGATTGAACCCAGGACCTCATACATGCAAAGCATGCGCTCTACCACTGAGCTACATCCCCTGCACAACTGCCAAAAATTACTTTGTTTTCGCGTATATAAAGGAAGAAGTGTGAGTAAAAAACAATGAATGGAGACGTTTCCAAGGGAAAACCTAACTAAGAAAACCTAAGAAAAGCTAACTTGGGAAGACTGAATGCATCACTTTAAATAAAAATCCTTGTGAATTTGGAGTTTCAAAGTGGGACTGCACACGTTAAGGTATGAATATGAAAAAATGACTCTGCGGTGGGACCAGAAAGCTCTACAGTCAACTTCGTTGCTGGCAGGACTCGAACCTGCGCGGGGAGACCCCAATGGATTTCTAGTCCATCTCCTTAACCTCTCGGCCACAACAACACATAAAAACTAAAAATAAATTGAATTTTGCTAATATCAGACACTGGCTAAGTGGCTTATACAAAGACTGCCATGTGAATAATTCTGGAAGTGGCGTATATAAAGACTGCCATGTGAATAATTCTGGAACACACATAATAAGGTAAGGGTTTGGTTTTTACTTGGTAAATTACCGTTGGTGCTTTTTTCCCTTGTTGGACGGTATATTTGATGGCTCCTCTTATCATGACATTTCCCCACGACTTACCTGAAAACCTTTTAAATTTGCGCATAATATCTAATGGAGATGCCGGGGATTGAACCCAGGACCTCATACATGCTAAGCATGCGCTCTACCACTGAGCTACATCCCCTGCACAAATTCCAAAAATTACTTTGTTTTCGCGTATATAAAGGAAGAAGTGTGAGAAAAAAACAATGAATGGAGACGTTTCCAAGGGAAAACCTACTATGACTGGCAAAAAGCTAACTTGGGAAGACTGAATGCATCACTTTAAATAAAAATCCTTGTGAATTTGGAGTTTCAAAGTGGGACTGCACACGTTAAGGTATGAATATCAAAAAATGACTCTGCGGTGGGACCAGAAAGCTCTACAGTCAACTTCGTTGCTGGCAGGACTCGAACCTGCGCGGGGAGACCCCAATGGATTTCTAGTCCATCGCCTTAACCTCTCGGCCACAACAACACATAAAAACTAAAAATAAATTGAATTTTGCTAATATCAGACACTGGCTAAGTGGCTTATATAAAGACTGCCGTGTGAATAATTCTGGAACACACATAATAAGGTAAGGGTGTGGTTTTTACTTGGTAAATTACCGTTGGTGCTTTTTTCCCTTGTTGGACGGTATATTTGATGGCTCCTCTTATCATGACATTTCCCCACGACTTACCTGAAACACTTATTAAATTTGCGCATAATATCTAATGGAGATGCTGGGGATTGAACCCAGGACCTCATACATGCAAAGCATGCGCTCTACCACTGAGCTACATCCCCTGCACAACTGCCAAAAATTACTTTGTTTTCGCGTATATAAAGGAAGAAGTGTGAGTAAAAAACAATGAATGGAGACGTTTCCAAGGGAAAACCTAACTAAGAAAACCTAAGAAAAGCTAACTTGGGAAGACTGAATGCATCACTTTAAATAAAAATCCTTGTGAATTTGGAGTTTCAAAGTGGGACTGCACACGTTAAGGTATGAATATGAAAAAATGACTCTGCGGTGGGACCAGAAAGCTCTACAGTCAACTTCGTTGCTGGCAGGACTCGAACCTGCGCGGGGAGACCCCAATGGATTTCTAGTCCATCTCCTTAACCTCTCGGCCACAACAACACATAAAAACTAAAAATAAATTGAATTTTGCTAATATCAGACACTGGCTAAGTGGCTTATACAAAGACTGCCATGTGAATAATTCTGGAAGTGGCGTATATAAAGACTGCCATGTGAATAATTCTGGAACACACATAATAAGGTAAGGGTTTGGTTTTTACTAGGTAAATTACCGTTGGTGCTTTTTTCCCTTGTTGGACGGTATATTTGATGGCTCCTCTTATCATGACATTTCCCCACGACTTACCTGAAAACCTTTTAAATTTGCGCATAATATCTAATGGAGATGCCGGGGATTGAACCCAGGACCTCATACATGCTAAGCATGCGCTCTACCACTGAGCTACATCCCCTGCACAAATTCCAAAAATTACTTTGTTTTTTCGTATATAAAGGAAGAAGTGTGAGAAAAAAACAATGAATGGAGACGTTTCCAAGGGAAAACCTACTATGACTGGCAAAAAGCTAACTTGGGAAGACTGAATGCATCACTTTAAATAAAAATCCTTGTGAATTTGGAGTTTCAAAGTGGGACTGCACACGTTAAGGTATGAATATCAAAAAATGACTCTGCGGTGGGACCAGAAAGCTCTACAGTCAACTTCGTTGCTGGCAGGACTCGAACCTGCGCGGGGAGACCCCAATGGATTTCTAGTCCATCGCCTTAACCTCTCGGCCACAACAACACATAAAAACTAAAAATAAATTGAATTTTGCTAATATCAGACACTGGCTAAGTGGCTTATATAAAGACTGCCGTGTGAATAATTCTGGAACACACATAATAAGGTAAGGGTGTGGTTTTTACTTGGTAAATTACCGTTGGTGCTTTTTTCCCTTGTTGGACGGTATATTTGATGGCTCCTCTTATCATGACATTTCCCCACGACTTACCTGAAAACCTTTTAAATTTGCGCATAATATCTAATGGAGATGCCGGGGATTGAACCCAGGACCTCATACATGCTAAGCATGCGCTCTACCACTGAGCTACATCCCCTGCACAACTGCCAAAAATGACTTTGTTTTCGCGTATATAAAGGAAGAAGTGTGAGAAAAAAACAATGAATGGAGACGTTTCCAAGGGAAAACCTACTATGACTGGCAAAAAGCTAACTTGGGAAGACTGAATGCATCACTTTAAATAAAAATCCTTGTGAATTTGGAGTTTCAAAGTGGGACTGCACACGTTAAGGTATGAATATCAAAAAATGACTCTGCGGTGGGACCAGAAAGCTCTACAGTCAACTTCGTTGCTGGCAGGACTCGAACCTGCGCGGGGAGACCCCAATGGATTTCTAGTCCATCGCCTTAACCTCTCGGCCACAACAACACATAAAAACTAAAAATAAATTGAATTTTGCTAACATCAGACACTGGCTAAGTGGCTTATATAAAGACTGCCGTGTGAATAATTCTGGAACACACATAATAAGGTAAGGGTGTGGTTTTTACTTGGTAAATTACCGTTGGTGCTTTTTTCCCTTGTTGGACGGTATATTTGATGGCTCCTCTTATCATGACATTTCCCCACGACTTACCTGAAAACCTTTTAAATTTGCGCATAATATCTAATGGAGATGCTGGGGATTGAACCCAGGACCTCATACATGCTAAGCATGCGCTCTACCACTGAGCTACATCCCCTGCACAAATTCCAAAGATTACTTTGTTTTTGCGTATATAAAGGAAGAAGTGTGAGTAAAAAACAATGAATGGAGACGTTTCCAAGGGAAAACCTAACTAAGAAAACCTAAGAAAAGCTAACTTGGGAAGACTGAATGCATCACTTTAAATAAAAATCCTTGTGAATTTGGAGTTTCAAAGTGGGACTGCACACGTTAAGGTATGAATATCAAAAAATGACTCTGCGGTGGGACCAGAAAGCTCTACAGTCAACTTCGTTGCTGGCAGGACTCGAACCTGCGCGGGGAGACCCCAATGGATTTCTAGTCCATCGCCTTAACCTCTCGGCCACAACAACACATAAAAACTAAAAATAAATGGAATTTTGATAATATCAGACACCGGCTAAGTGGCTTATACAAAGACTGCCATGTGAATAATTCTTGAAGTGAATACAAGGGAAAACCTACTATGACTGGCAAAAAGCTAACTTGGGAAGACTGAATGCATCACTTTAAATAAAAATCCTTGTGAATTTGGAGTTTCAAAGTGGGACTGCACACGTTAAGGTATGAATATCAAAAAATGACTCTGCGGTGGGACCAGAAAGCTCTACAGTCAACTTCGTTGCTGGCAGGACTCGAACCTGCGCGGGGAGACCCCAATGGATTTCTAGTCCATCGCCTTAACCTCTCGGCCACAACAACGCATAAAAACTGGATAAATTGACTTTTGCCAATATCAGACACTGGCTAAGTGGCGTATATAAAGACTGCCATGTGAATAATTCTGGAACACACATAATAAGGTAAGGGTGTGGTTTTTACTTGGTAAATTACCGTTGGTGCTTTTTTTCCTTGTTGGACGGTATATTTGATGGCTCCTCTTATCATGACATTTCCCCACGACTTACCTGAAACACTTATTAAATTTGCGCATAATATCTAATGGAGATGCTGGGGATTGAACCCAGGACCTCATACATGCAAAGCATGCGCTCTACCACTGAGCTACATCCCCTGCACAACTGCCAAAAATTACTTTGTTTTCGCGTATATAAAGGAAGAAGTGTGAGTAAAAAACAATGAATGGAGACGTTTCCAAGGGAAAACCTAACTAAGAAAACCTAAGAAAAGCTAACTTGGGAAGACTGAATGCATCACTTTAAATAAAAATCCTTGTGAATTTGGAGTTTCAAAGTGGGACTGCACACGTTAAGGTATGAATATCAAAAAATGACTCTGCGGTGGGACCAGAAAGCTCTACAGTCAACTTCGTTGCTGGCAGGACTCGAACCTGCGCGGGGAGACCCCAATGGATTTCTAGTCCATCGCCTTAACCTCTCGGCCACAACAACACATAAAAACTAAAAATAAATGGAATTTTGCTAATATCAGACACCGGCTAAGTGGCTTATACAAAGACTGCCATGTGAATAATTCTTGAAGTGAATACAAGGGAAAACCTACTATGACTGGCAAAAAGCTAACTTGGGAAGACTGAATGCATCACTTTAAATAAAAATCCTTGTGAATTTGGAGTTTCAAAGTGGGACTGCACACGTTAAGGTATGAATATCAAAAAATGACTCTGCGGTGGGACCAGAAAGCTCTACAGTCAACTTCGTTGCTGGCAGGACTCGAACCTGCGCGGGGAGACCCCAATGGATTTCTAGTCCATCGCCTTAACCTCTCGGCCACAACAACGCATAAAAACTGGATAAATTGACTTTTGCCAATATCAGACACTGGCTAAGTGGCGTATATAAAGACTGCCATGTGAATAATTCTGGAACACACATAATAAGGTAAGGGTGTGGTTTTTACTTGGTAAATTACCGTTGGTGCTTTTTTTCCTTGTTGGACGGTATATTTGATGGCTCCTCTTATCATGACATTTCCCCACGACTTACCTGAAACACTTATTAAATTTGCGCATAATATCTAATGGAGATGCTGGGGATTGAACCCAGGACCTCATACATGCAAAGCATGCGCTCTACCACTGAGCTACATCCCCTGCACAACTGCCAAAAATTACTTTGTTTTCGCGTATATAAAGGAAGAAGTGTGAGTAAAAAACAATGAATGGAGACGTTTCCAAGGGAAAACCTAACTAAGAAAACCTAAGAAAAGCTAACTTGGGAAGACTGAATGCATCACTTTAAATAAAAATCCTTGTGAATTTGGAGTTTCAAAGTGGGACTGCACACGTTAAGGTATGAATATGAAAAAATGACTCTGCGGTGGGACCAGAAAGCTCTACAGTCAACTTCGTTGCTGGCAGGACTCGAACCTGCGCGGGGAGACCCCAATGGATTTCTAGTCCATCTCCTTAACCTCTCGGCCACAACAACACATAAAAACTAAAAATAAATTGAATTTTGCTAATATCAGACACTGGCTAAGTGGCTTATACAAAGACTGCCATGTGAATAATTCTGGAAGTGGCGTATATAAAGACTGCCATGTGAATAATTCTGGAACACACATAATAAGGTAAGGGTTTGGTTTTTACTAGGTAAATTACCGTTGGTGCTTTTTTCCCTTGTTGGACGGTATATTTGATGGCTCCTCTTATCATGACATTTCCCCACGACTTACCTGAAAACCTTTTAAATTTGCGCATAATATCTAATGGAGATGCCGGGGATTGAACCCAGGACCTCATACATGCTAAGCATGCGCTCTACCACTGAGCTACATCCCCTGCACAACTGCCAAAAATGACTTTGTTTTCGCGTATATAAAGGAAGAAGTGTGAGAAAAAAACAATGAATGGAGACGTTTCCAAGGGAAAACCTACTATGACTGGCAAAAAGCTAACTTGGGAAGACTGAATGCATCACTTTAAATAAAAATCCTTGTGAATTTGGAGTTTCAAAGTGGGACTGCACACGTTAAGGTATGAATATCAAAAAATGACTCTGCGGTGGGACCAGAAAGCTCTACAGTCAACTTCGTTGCTGGCAGGACTCGAACCTGCGCGGGGAGACCCCAATGGATTTCTAGTCCATCGCCTTAACCTCTCGGCCACAACAACACATAAAAACTAAAAATAAATTGAATTTTGCTAATATCAGACACTGGCTAAGTGGCTTATATAAAGACTGCCGTGTGAATAATTCTGGAACACACATAATAAGGTAAGGGTGTGGTTTTTACTTGGTAAATTACCGTTGGTGCTTTTTTCCCTTGTTGGACGGTATATTTGATGGCTCCTCTTATCATGACATTTCCCCACGACTTACCTGAAACACTTATTAAATTTGCGCATAATATCTAATGGAGATGCTGGGGATTGAACCCAGGACCTCATACATGCAAAGCATGCGCTCTACCACTGAGCTACATCCCCTGCACAACTGCCAAAAATTACTTTGTTTTCGCGTATATAAAGGAAGAAGTGTGAGTAAAAAACAATGAATGGAGACGTTTCCAAGGGAAAACCTAACTAAGAAAACCTAAGAAAAGCTAACTTGGGAAGACTGAATGCATCACTTTAAATAAAAATCCTTGTGAATTTGGAGTTTCAAAGTGGGACTGCACACGTTAAGGTATGAATATGAAAAAATGACTCTGCGGTGGGACCAGAAAGCTCTACAGTCAACTTCGTTGCTGGCAGGACTCGAACCTGCGCGGGGAGACCCCAATGGATTTCTAGTCCATCTCCTTAACCTCTCGGCCACAACAACACATAAAAACTAAAAATAAATTGAATTTTGCTAATATCAGACACTGGCTAAGTGGCTTATACAAAGACTGCCATGTGAATAATTCTGGAAGTGGCGTATATAAAGACTGCCATGTGAATAATTCTGGAACACACATAATAAGGTAAGGGTTTGGTTTTTACTAGGTAAATTACCGTTGGTGCTTTTTTCCCTTGTTGGACGGTATATTTGATGGCTCCTCTTATCATGACATTTCCCCACGACTTACCTGAAAACCTTTTAAATTTGCGCATAATATCTAATGGAGATGCCGGGGATTGAACCCAGGACCTCATACATGCTAAGCATGCGCTCTACCACTGAGCTACATCCCCTGCACAAATTCCAAAAATTACTTTGTTTTTTCGTATATAAAGGAAGAAGTGTGAGAAAAAAACAATGAATGGAGACGTTTCCAAGGGAAAACCTACTATGACTGGCAAAAAGCTAACTTGGGAAGACTGAATGCATCACTTTAAATAAAAATCCTTGTGAATTTGGAGTTTCAAAGTGGGACTGCACACGTTAAGGTATGAATATCAAAAAATGACTCTGCGGTGGGACCAGAAAGCTCTACAGTCAACTTCGTTGCTGGCAGGACTCGAACCTGCGCGGGGAGACCCCAATGGATTTCTAGTCCATCGCCTTAACCTCTCGGCCACAACAACACATAAAAACTAAAAATAAATTGAATTTTGCTAATATCAGACACTGGCTAAGTGGCTTATATAAAGACTGCCGTGTGAATAATTCTGGAACACACATAATAAGGTAAGGGTGTGGTTTTTACTTGGTAAATTACCGTTGGTGCTTTTTTCCCTTGTTGGACGGTATATTTGATGGCTCCTCTTATCATGACATTTCCCCACGACTTACCTGAAAACCTTTTAAATTTGCGCATAATATCTAATGGAGATGCCGGGGATTGAACCCAGGACCTCATACATGCTAAGCATGCGCTCTACCACTGAGCTACATCCCCTGCACAACTGCCAAAAATGACTTTGTTTTCGCGTATATAAAGGAAGAAGTGTGAGAAAAAAACAATGAATGGAGACGTTTCCAAGGGAAAACCTACTATGACTGGCAAAAAGCTAACTTGGGAAGACTGAATGCATCACTTTAAATAAAAATCCTTGTGAATTTGGAGTTTCAAAGTGGGACTGCACACGTTAAGGTATGAATATCAAAAAATGACTCTGCGGTGGGACCAGAAAGCTCTACAGTCAACTTCGTTGCTGGCAGGACTCGAACCTGCGCGGGGAGACCCCAATGGATTTCTAGTCCATCGCCTTAACCTCTCGGCCACAACAACACATAAAAACTAAAAATAAATTGAATTTTGCTAATATCAGACACTGGCTAAGTGGCTTATATAAAGACTGCCGTGTGAATAATTCTGGAACACACATAATAAGGTAAGGGTGTGGTTTTTACTTGGTAAATTACCGTTGGTGCTTTTTTCCCTTGTTGGACGGTATATTTGATGGCTCCTCTTATCATGACATTTCCCCACGACTTACCTGAAAACCTTTTAAATTTGCGCATAATATCTAATGGAGATGCCGGGGATTGAACCCAGGACCTCATACATGCTAAGCATGCGCTCTACCACTGAGCTACATCCCCTGCACAACTGCCAAAAATGACTTTGTTTTCGCGTATATAAAGGAAGAAGTGTGAGAAAAAAACAATGAATGGAGACGTTTCCAAGGGAAAACCTACTATGACTGGCAAAAAGCTAACTTGGGAAGACTGAATGCATCACTTTAAATAAAAATCCTTGTGAATTTGGAGTTTCAAAGTGGGACTGCACACGTTAAGGTATGAATATCAAAAAATGACTCTGCGGTGGGACCAGAAAGCTCTACAGTCAACTTCGTTGCTGGCAGGACTCGAACCTGCGCGGGGAGACCCCAATGGATTTCTAGTCCATCGCCTTAACCTCTCGGCCACAACAACGCATAAAAACTGGATAAATTGACTTTTGCCAATATCAGACACTGGCTAAGTGGCGTATATAAAGACTGCCATGTGAATAATTCTGGAACACACATAATAAGGTAAGGGTGTGGTTTTTACTTGGTAAATTACCGTTGGTGCTTTTTTTCCTTGTTGGACGGTATATTTGATGGCTCCTCTTATCATGACATTTCCCCACGACTTACCTGAAACACTTATTAAATTTGCGCATAATATCTAATGGAGATGCTGGGGATTGAACCCAGGACCTCATACATGCAAAGCATGCGCTCTACCACTGAGCTACATCCCCTGCACAACTGCCAAAAATTACTTTGTTTTCGCGTATATAAAGGAAGAAGTGTGAGTAAAAAACAATGAATGGAGACGTTTCCAAGGGAAAACCTAACTAAGAAAACCTAAGAAAAGCTAACTTGGGAAGACTGAATGCATCACTTTAAATAAAAATCCTTGTGAATTTGGAGTTTCAAAGTGGGACTGCACACGTTAAGGTATGAATATGAAAAAATGACTCTGCGGTGGGACCAGAAAGCTCTACAGTCAACTTCGTTGCTGGCAGGACTCGAACCTGCGCGGGGAGACCCCAATGGATTTCTAGTCCATCTCCTTAACCTCTCGGCCACAACAACACATAAAAACTAAAAATAAATTGAATTTTGCTAATATCAGACACTGGCTAAGTGGCTTATACAAAGACTGCCATGTGAATAATTCTGGAAGTGGCGTATATAAAGACTGCCATGTGAATAATTCTGGAACACACATAATAAGGTAAGGGTTTGGTTTTTACTAGGTAAATTACCGTTGGTGCTTTTTTCCCTTGTTGGACGGTATATTTGATGGCTCCTCTTATCATGACATTTCCCCACGACTTACCTGAAAACCTTTTAAATTTGCGCATAATATCTAATGGAGATGCCGGGGATTGAACCCAGGACCTCATACATGCTAAGCATGCGCTCTACCACTGAGCTACATCCCCTGCACAAATTCCAAAAATTACTTTGTTTTTTCGTATATAAAGGAAGAAGTGTGAGAAAAAAACAATGAATGGAGACGTTTCCAAGGGAAAACCTACTATGACTGGCAAAAAGCTAACTTGGGAAGACTGAATGCATCACTTTAAATAAAAATCCTTGTGAATTTGGAGTTTCAAAGTGGGACTGCACACGTTAAGGTATGAATATCAAAAAATGACTCTGCGGTGGGACCAGAAAGCTCTACAGTCAACTTCGTTGCTGGCAGGACTCGAACCTGCGCGGGGAGACCCCAATGGATTTCTAGTCCATCGCCTTAACCTCTCGGCCACAACAACACATAAAAACTAAAAATAAATTGAATTTTGCTAATATCAGACACTGGCTAAGTGGCTTATATAAAGACTGCCGTGTGAATAATTCTGGAACACACATAATAAGGTAAGGGTGTGGTTTTTACTTGGTAAATTACCGTTGGTGCTTTTTTCCCTTGTTGGACGGTATATTTGATGGCTCCTCTTATCATGACATTTCCCCACGACTTACCTGAAAACCTTTTAAATTTGCGCATAATATCTAATGGAGATGCCGGGGATTGAACCCAGGACCTCATACATGCTAAGCATGCGCTCTACCACTGAGCTACATCCCCTGCACAACTGCCAAAAATGACTTTGTTTTCGCGTATATAAAGGAAGAAGTGTGAGAAAAAAACAATGAATGGAGACGTTTCCAAGGGAAAACCTACTATGACTGGCAAAAAGCTAACTTGGGAAGACTGAATGCATCACTTTAAATAAAAATCCTTGTGAATTTGGAGTTTCAAAGTGGGACTGCACACGTTAAGGTATGAATATCAAAAAATGACTCTGCGGTGGGACCAGAAAGCTCTACAGTCAACTTCGTTGCTGGCAGGAATCGAGCCTGCGCGGGGAGACCCCAATGGATTTCTAGTCCATCGCCTTAACCTCTCGGCCACAACAACACATAAAAACTAAAAATAAATGGAATTTTGATAATATCAGACACCGGCTAAGTGGCTTATACAAAGACTGCCATGTGAATAATTCTTGAAGTGAATACAAGGGAAAACCTACTATGACTGGCAAAAAGCTAACTTGGGAAGACTGAATGCATCACTTTAAATAAAAATCCTTGTGAATTTGGAGTTTCAAAGTGGGACTGCACACGTTAAGGTATGAATATCAAAAAATGACTCTGCGGTGGGACCAGAAAGCTCTACAGTCAACTTCGTTGCTGGCAGGACTCGAACCTGCGCGGGGAGACCCCAATGGATTTCTAGTCCATCGCCTTAACCTCTCGGCCACAACAACGCATAAAAACTGGATAAATTGACTTTTGCCAATATCAGACACTGGCTAAGTGGCGTATATAAAGACTGCCATGTGAATAATTCTGGAACACACATAATAAGGTAAGGGTGTGGTTTTTACTTGGTAAATTACCGTTGGTGCTTTTTTTCCTTGTTGGACGGTATATTTGATGGCTCCTCTTATCATGACATTTCCCCACGACTTACCTGAAACACTTATTAAATTTGCGCATAATATCTAATGGAGATGCTGGGGATTGAACCCAGGACCTCATACATGCAAAGCATGCGCTCTACCACTGAGCTACATCCCCTGCACAACTGCCAAAAATTACTTTGTTTTCGCGTATATAAAGGAAGAAGTGTGAGTAAAAAACAATGAATGGAGACGTTTCCAAGGGAAAACCTAACTAAGAAAACCTAAGAAAAGCTAACTTGGGAAGACTGAATGCATCACTTTAAATAAAAATCCTTGTGAATTTGGAGTTTCAAAGTGGGACTGCACACGTTAAGGTATGAATATCAAAAAATGACTCTGCGGTGGGACCAGAAAGCTCTACAGTCAACTTCGTTGCTGGCAGGACTCGAACCTGCGCGGGGAGACCCCAATGGATTTCTAGTCCATCGCCTTAACCTCTCGGCCACAACAACACATAAAAACTAAAAATAAATGGAATTTTGCTAATATCAGACACCGGCTAAGTGGCTTATACAAAGACTGCCATGTGAATAATTCTTGAAGTGAATACAAGGGAAAACCTACTATGACTGGCAAAAAGCTAACTTGGGAAGACTGAATGCATCACTTTAAATAAAAATCCTTGTGAATTTGGAGTTTCAAAGTGGGACTGCACACGTTAAGGTATGAATATCAAAAAATGACTCTGCGGTGGGACCAGAAAGCTCTACAGTCAACTTCGTTGCTGGCAGGACTCGAACCTGCGCGGGGAGACCCCAATGGATTTCTAGTCCATCGCCTTAACCTCTCGGCCACAACAACGCATAAAAACTGGATAAATTGACTTTTGCCAATATCAGACACTGGCTAAGTGGCGTATATAAAGACTGCCATGTGAATAATTCTGGAACACACATAATAAGGTAAGGGTGTGGTTTTTACTTGGTAAATTACCGTTGGTGCTTTTTTTCCTTGTTGGACGGTATATTTGATGGCTCCTCTTATCATGACATTTCCCCACGACTTACCTGAAACACTTATTAAATTTGCGCATAATATCTAATGGAGATGCTGGGGATTAAACCCAGGACCTCATACATGCAAAGCATGCGCTCTACCACTGAGCTACATCCCCTGCACAACTGCCAAAAATTACTTTGTTTTCGCGTATATAAAGGAAGAAGTGTGAGTAAAAAACAATGAATGGAGACGTTTCCAAGGGAAAACCTAACTAAGAAAACCTAAGAAAAGCTAACTTGGGAAGACTGAATGCATCACTTTAAATAAAAATCCTTGTGAATTTGGAGTTTCAAAGTGGGACTGCACACGTTAAGGTATGAATATGAAAAAATGACTCTGCGGTGGGACCAGAAAGCTCTACAGTCAACTTCGTTGCTGGCAGGACTCGAACCTGCGCGGGGAGACCCCAATGGATTTCTAGTCCATCTCCTTAACCTCTCGGCCACAACAACACATAAAAACTAAAAATAAATTGAATTTTGCTAATATCAGACACTGGCTAAGTGGCTTATACAAAGACTGCCATGTGAATAATTCTGGAAGTGGCGTATATAAAGACTGCCATGTGAATAATTCTGGAACACACATAATAAGGTAAGGGTTTGGTTTTTACTAGGTAAATTACCGTTGGTGCTTTTTTCCCTTGTTGGACGGTATATTTGATGGCTCCTCTTATCATGACATTTCCCCACGACTTACCTGAAAACCTTTTAAATTTGCGCATAATATCTAATGGAGATGCCGGGGATTGAACCCAGGACCTCATACATGCTAAGCATGCGCTCTACCACTGAGCTACATCCCCTGCACAAATTCCAAAAATTACTTTGTTTTTTCGTATATAAAGGAAGAAGTGTGAGAAAAAAACAATGAATGGAGACGTTTCCAAGGGAAAACCTACTATGACTGGCAAAAAGCTAACTTGGGAAGACTGAATGCATCACTTTAAATAAAAATCCTTGTGAATTTGGAGTTTCAAAGTGGGACTGCACACGTTAAGGTATGAATATCAAAAAATGACTCTGCGGTGGGACCAGAAAGCTCTACAGTCAACTTCGTTGCTGGCAGGACTCGAACCTGCGCGGGGAGACCCCAATGGATTTCTAGTCCATCGCCTTAACCTCTCGGCCACAACAACACATAAAAACTAAAAATAAATTGAATTTAGCTAATATCAGACACTGGCTAAGTGGCTTATATAAAGACTGCCGTGTGAATAATTCTGGAACACACATAATAAGGTAAGGGTGTGGTTTTTACTTGGTAAATTACCGTTGGTGCTTTTTTCCCTTGTTGGACGGTATATTTGATGGCTCCTCTTATCATGACATTTCCCCACGACTTACCTGAAAACCTTTTAAATTTGCGCATAATATCTAATGGAGATGCCGGGGATTGAACCCAGGACCTCATACATGCTAAGCATGCGCTCTACCACTGAGCTACATCCCCTGCACAACTGCCAAAAATGACTTTGTTTTCGCGTATATAAAGGAAGAAGTGTGAGAAAAAAACAATGAATGGAGACGTTTCCAAGGGAAAACCTACTATGACTGGCAAAAAGCTAACTTGGGAAGACTGAATGCATCACTTTAAATAAAAATCCTTGTGAATTTGGAGTTTCAAAGTGGGACTGCACACGTTAAGGTATGAATATCAAAAAATGACTCTGCGGTGGGACCAGAAAGCTCTACAGTCAACTTCGTTGCTGGCAGGACTCGAACCTGCGCGGGGAGACCCCAATGGATTTCTAGTCCATCGCCTTAACCTCTCGGCCACAACAACACATAAAAACTAAAAATAAATTGAATTTTGCTAATATCAGACACTGGCTAAGTGGCTTATATAAAGACTGCCGTGTGAATAATTCTGGAACACACATAATAAGGTAAGGGTGTGGTTTTTACTTGGTAAATTACCGTTGGTGCTTTTTTCCCTTGTTGGACGGTATATTTGATGGCTCCTCTTATCATGACATTTCCCCACGACTTACCTGAAACACTTATTAAATTTGCGCATAATATCTAATGGAGATGCTGGGGATTGAACCCAGGACCTCATACATGCAAAGCATGCGCTCTACCACTGAGCTACATCCCCTGCACAACTGCCAAAAATTACTTTGTTTTCGCGTATATAAAGGAAGAAGTGTGAGTAAAAAACAATGAATGGAGACGTTTCCAAGGGAAAACCTAACTAAGAAAACCTAAGAAAAGCTAACTTGGGAAGACTGAATGCATCACTTTAAATAAAAATCCTTGTGAATTTGGAGTTTCAAAGTGGGACTGCACACGTTAAGGTATGAATATGAAAAAATGACTCTGCGGTGGGACCAGAAAGCTCTACAGTCAACTTCGTTGCTGGCAGGACTCGAACCTGCGCGGGGAGACCCCAATGGATTTCTAGTCCATCTCCTTAACCTCTCGGCCACAACAACACATAAAAACTAAAAATAAATTGAATTTTGCTAATATCAGACACTGGCTAAGTGGCTTATACAAAGACTGCCATGTGAATAATTCTGGAAGTGGCGTATATAAAGACTGCCATGTGAATAATTCTGGAACACACATAATAAGGTAAGGGTTTGGTTTTTACTAGGTAAATTACCGTTGGTGCTTTTTTCCCTTGTTGGACGGTATATTTGATGGCTCCTCTTATCATGACATTTCCCCACGACTTACCTGAAAACCTTTTAAATTTGCGCATAATATCTAATGGAGATGCCGGGGATTGAACCCAGGACCTCATACATGCTAAGCATGCGCTCTACCACTGAGCTACATCCCCTGCACAAATTCCAAAAATTACTTTGTTTTTTCGTATATAAAGGAAGAAGTGTGAGAAAAAAACAATGAATGGAGACGTTTCCAAGGGAAAACCTACTATGACTGGCAAAAAGCTAACTTGGGAAGACTGAATGCATCACTTTAAATAAAAATCCTTGTGAATTTGGAGTTTCAAAGTGGGACTGCACACGTTAAGGTATGAATATCAAAAAATGACTCTGCGGTGGGACCAGAAAGCTCTACAGTCAACTTCGTTGCTGGCAGGACTCGAACCTGCGCGGGGAGACCCCAATGGATTTCTAGTCCATCGCCTTAACCTCTCGGCCACAACAACACATAAAAACTAAAAATAAATTGAATTTTGCTAATATCAGACACTGGCTAAGTGGCTTATATAAAGACTGCCGTGTGAATAATTCTGGAACACACATAATAAGGTAAGGGTGTGGTTTTTACTTGGTAAATTACCGTTGGTGCTTTTTTCCCTTGTTGGACGGTATATTTGATGGCTCCTCTTATCATGACATTTCCCCACGACTTACCTGAAAACCTTTTAAATTTGCGCATAATATCTAATGGAGATGCCGGGGATTGAACCCAGGACCTCATACATGCTAAGCATGCGCTCTACCACTGAGCTACATCCCCTGCACAAATTCCAAAAATGACTTTGTTTTTTCGTATATAAAGGAAGAAGTGTGAGAAAAAAACAATGAATGGAGACGTTTCCAAGGGAAAACCTACTATGACTGGCAAAAAGCTAACTTGGGAAGACTGAATGCATCACTTTAAATAAAAATCCTTGTGAATTTGGAGTTTCAAAGTGGGACTGCACACGTTAAGGTATGAATATCAAAAAATGACTCTGCGGTGGGACCAGAAAGCTCTACAGTCAACTTCGTTGCTGGCAGGACTCGAACCTGCGCGGGGAGACCCCAATGGATTTCTAGTCCATCGCCTTAACCTCTCGGCCACAACAACACATAAAAACTAAAAATAAATTGAATTTTGCTAATATCAGACACTGGCTAAGTGGCTTATATAAAGACTGCCGTGTGAATAATTCTGGAACACACATAATAAGGTAAGGGTGTGGTTTTTACTTGGTAAATTACCGTTGGTGCTTTTTTCCCTTGTTGGACGGTATATTTGATGGCTCCTCTTATCATGACATTTCCCCACGACTTACCTGAAAACCTTTTAAATTTGCGCATAATATCTAATGGAGATGCCGGGGATTGAACCCAGGACCTCATACATGCTAAGCATGCGCTCTACCACTGAGCTACATCCCCTGCACAACTGCCAAAAATGACTTTGTTTTCGCGTATATAAAGGAAGAAGTGTGAGAAAAAAACAATGAATGGAGACGTTTCCAAGGGAAAACCTACTATGACTGGCAAAAAGCTAACTTGGGAAGACTGAATGCATCACTTTAAATAAAAATCCTTGTGAATTTGGAGTTTCAAAGTGGGACTGCACACGTTAAGGTATGAATATCAAAAAATGACTCTGCGGTGGGACCAGAAAGCTCTACAGTCAACTTCGTTGCTGGCAGGACTCGAACCTGCGCGGGGAGACCCCAATGGATTTCTAGTCCATCGCCTTAACCTCTCGGCCACAACAACACATAAAAACTAAAAATAAATTGAATTTTGCTAATATCAGACACTGGCTAAGTGGCTTATATAAAGACTGCCGTGTGAATAATTCTGGAACACACATAATAAGGTAAGGGTGTGGTTTTTACTTGGTAAATTACCGTTGGTGCTTTTTTCCCTTGTTGGACGGTATATTTGATGGCTCCTCTTATCATGACATTTCCCCACGACTTACCTGAAACACTTATTAAATTTGCGCATAATATCTAATGGAGATGCTGGGGATTGAACCCAGGACCTCATACATGCAAAGCATGCGCTCTACCACTGAGCTACATCCCCTGCACAACTGCCAAAAATTACTTTGTTTTCGCGTATATAAAGGAAGAAGTGTGAGTAAAAAACAATGAATGGAGACGTTTCCAAGGGAAAACCTAACTAAGAAAACCTAAGAAAAGCTAACTTGGGAAGACTGAATGCATCACTTTAAATAAAAATCCTTGTGAATTTGGAGTTTCAAAGTGGGACTGCACACGTTAAGGTATGAATATGAAAAAATGACTCTGCGGTGGGACCAGAAAGCTCTACAGTCAACTTCGTTGCTGGCAGGACTCGAACCTGCGCGGGGAGACCCCAATGGATTTCTAGTCCATCTCCTTAACCTCTCGGCCACAACAACACATAAAAACTAAAAATAAATTGAATTTTGCTAATATCAGACACTGGCTAAGTGGCTTATACAAAGACTGCCATGTGAATAATTCTGGAAGTGGCGTATATAAAGACTGCCATGTGAATAATTCTGGAACACACATAATAAGGTAAGGGTTTGGTTTTTACTAGGTAAATTACCGTTGGTGCTTTTTTCCCTTGTTGGACGGTATATTTGATGGCTCCTCTTATCATGACATTTCCCCACGACTTACCTGAAAACCTTTTAAATTTGCGCATAATATCTAATGGAGATGCCGGGGATTGAACCCAGGACCTCATACATGCTAAGCATGCGCTCTACCACTGAGCTACATCCCCTGCACAAATTCCAAAAATTACTTTGTTTTTTCGTATATAAAGGAAGAAGTGTGAGAAAAAAACAATGAATGGAGACGTTTCCAAGGGAAAACCTACTATGACTGGCAAAAAGCTAACTTGGGAAGACTGAATGCATCACTTTAAATAAAAATCCTTGTGAATTTGGAGTTTCAAAGTGGGACTGCACACGTTAAGGTATGAATATCAAAAAATGACTCTGCGGTGGGACCAGAAAGCTCTACAGTCAACTTCGTTGCTGGCAGGACTCGAACCTGCGCGGGGAGACCCCAATGGATTTCTAGTCCATCGCCTTAACCTCTCGGCCACAACAACACATAAAAACTAAAAATAAATTGAATTTTGCTAATATCAGACACTGGCTAAGTGGCTTATATAAAGACTGCCGTGTGAATAATTCTGGAACACACATAATAAGGTAAGGGTGTGGTTTTTACTTGGTAAATTACCGTTGGTGCTTTTTTCCCTTGTTGGACGGTATATTTGATGGCTCCTCTTATCATGACATTTCCCCACGACTTACCTGAAAACCTTTTAAATTTGCGCATAATATCTAATGGAGATGCCGGGGATTGAACCCAGGACCTCATACATGCTAAGCATGCGCTCTACCACTGAGCTACATCCCCTGCACAACTGCCAAAAATGACTTTGTTTTCGCGTATATAAAGGAAGAAGTGTGAGAAAAAAACAATGAATGGAGACGTTTCCAAGGGAAAACCTACTATGACTGGCAAAAAGCTAACTTGGGAAGACTGAATGCATCACTTTAAATAAAAATCCTTGTGAATTTGGAGTTTCAAAGTGGGACTGCACACGTTAAGGTATGAATATCAAAAAATGACTCTGCGGTGGGACCAGAAAGCTCTACAGTCAACTTCGTTGCTGGCAGGACTCGAACCTGCGCGGGGAGACCCCAATGGATTTCTAGTCCATCGCCTTAACCTCTCGGCCACAACAACACATAAAAACTAAAAATAAATGGAATTTTGCTAATATCAGACACCGGCTAAGTGGCTTATACAAAGACTGCCATGTGAATAATTCTTGAAGTGAATACAAGGGAAAACCTACTATGACTGGCAAAAAGCTAACTTGGGAAGACTGAATGCATCACTTTAAATAAAAATCCTTGTGAATTTGGAGTTTCAAAGTGGGACTGCACACGTTAAGGTATGAATATCAAAAAATGACTCTGCGGTGGGACCAGAAAGCTCTACAGTCAACTTCGTTGCTGGCAGGACTCGAACCTGCGCGGGGAGACCCCAATGGATTTCTAGTCCATCGCCTTAACCTCTCGGCCACAACAACGCATAAAAACTGGATAAATTGACTTTTGCCAATATCAGACACTGGCTAAGTGGCGTATATAAAGACTGCCATGTGAATAATTCTGGAA
>NC_135692.1:1742009-1802009 GCF_964276395.1 Gasterosteus aculeatus | reverse complement strand
ACATAAAAACTAAAAATAAATGGAATTTTGCTAATATCAGACACCGGCTAAGTGGCTTATACAAAGACTGCCATGTGAATAATTCTTGAAGTGAATACAAGGGAAAACCTACTATGACTGGCAAAAAGCTAACTTGGGAAGACTGAATGCATCACTTTAAATAAAAATCCTTGTGAATTTGGAGTTTCAAAGTGGGACTGCACACGTTAAGGTATGAATATCAAAAAATGACTCTGCGGTGGGACCAGAAAGCTCTACAGTCAACTTCGTTGCTGGCAGGACTCGAACCTGCGCGGGGAGACCCCAATGGATTTCTAGTCCATCGCCTTAACCTCTCGGCCACAACAACGCATAAAAACTGGATAAATTGACTTTTGCCAATATCAGACACTGGCTAAGTGGCGTATATAAAGACTGCCATGTGAATAATTCTGGAACACACATAATAAGGTAAGGGTGTGGTTTTTACTTGGTAAATTACCGTTGGTGCTTTTTTTCCTTGTTGGACGGTATATTTGATGGCTCCTCTTATCATGACATTTCCCCACGACTTACCTGAAACACTTATTAAATTTGCGCATAATATCTAATGGAGATGCTGGGGATTGAACCCAGGACCTCATACATGCAAAGCATGCGCTCTACCACTGAGCTACATCCCCTGCACAACTGCCAAAAATTACTTTGTTTTCGCGTATATAAAGGAAGAAGTGTGAGTAAAAAACAATGAATGGAGACGTTTCCAAGGGAAAACCTAACTAAGAAAACCTAAGAAAAGCTAACTTGGGAAGACTGAATGCATCACTTTAAATAAAAATCCTTGTGAATTTGGAGTTTCAAAGTGGGACTGCACACGTTAAGGTATGAATATCAAAAAATGACTCTGCGGTGGGACCAGAAAGCTCTACAGTCAACTTCGTTGCTGGCAGGACTCGAACCTGCGCGGGGAGACCCCAATGGATTTCTAGTCCATCGCCTTAACCTCTCGGCCACAACAACACATAAAAACTAAAAATAAATGGAATTTTGCTAATATCAGACACCGGCTAAGTGGCTTATACAAAGACTGCCATGTGAATAATTCTTGAAGTGAATACAAGGGAAAACCTACTATGACTGGCAAAAAGCTAACTTGAGAAGACTGAATGCATCACTTTAAATAAAAATCCTTGTGAATTTGGAGTTTCAAAGTGGGACTGCACACGTTAAGGTATGAATATCAAAAAATGACTCTGCGGTGGGACCAGAAAGCTCTACAGTCAACTTCGTTGCTGGCAGGACTCGAACCTGCGCGGGGAGACCCCAATGGATTTCTAGTCCATCGCCTTAACCTCTCGGCCACAACAACGCATAAAAACTGGATAAATTGACTTTTGCCAATATCAGACACTGGCTAAGTGGCGTATATAAAGACTGCCATGTGAATAATTCTGGAACACACATAATAAGGTAAGGGTGTGGTTTTTACTTGGTAAATTACCGTTGGTGCTTTTTTTCCTTGTTGGACGGTATATTTGATGGCTCCTCTTATCATGACATTTCCCCACGACTTACCTGAAACACTTATTAAATTTGCGCATAATATCTAATGGAGATGCTGGGGATTGAACCCAGGACCTCATACATGCAAAGCATGCGCTCTACCACTGAGCTACATCCCCTGCACAACTGCCAAAAATTACTTTGTTTTCGCGTATATAAAGGAAGAAGTGTGAGTAAAAAACAATGAATGGAGACGTTTCCAAGGGAAAACCTAACTAAGAAAACCTAAGAAAAGCTAACTTGGGAAGACTGAATGCATCACTTTAAATAAAAATCCTTGTGAATTTGGAGTTTCAAAGTGGGACTGCACACGTTAAGGTATGAATATGAAAAAATGACTCTGCGGTGGGACCAGAAAGCTCTACAGTCAACTTCGTTGCTGGCAGGACTCGAACCTGCGCGGGGAGACCCCAATGGATTTCTAGTCCATCTCCTTAACCTCTCGGCCACAACAACACATAAAAACTAAAAATAAATTGAATTTTGCTAATATCAGACACTGGCTAAGTGGCTTATACAAAGACTGCCATGTGAATAATTCTGGAAGTGGCGTATATAAAGACTGCCATGTGAATAATTCTGGAACACACATAATAAGGTAAGGGTTTGGTTTTTACTAGGTAAATTACCGTTGGTGCTTTTTTCCCTTGTTGGACGGTATATTTGATGGCTCCTCTTATCATGACATTTCCCCACGACTTACCTGAAAACCTTTTAAATTTGCGCATAATATCTAATGGAGATGCCGGGGATTGAACCCAGGACCTCATACATGCTAAGCATGCGCTCTACCACTGAGCTACATCCCCTGCACAAATTCCAAAAATTACTTTGTTTTTTCGTATATAAAGGAAGAAGTGTGAGAAAAAAACAATGAATGGAGACGTTTCCAAGGGAAAACCTACTATGACTGGCAAAAAGCTAACTTGGGAAGACTGAATGCATCACTTTAAATAAAAATCCTTGTGAATTTGGAGTTTCAAAGTGGGACTGCACACGTTAAGGTATGAATATCAAAAAATGACTCTGCGGTGGGACCAGAAAGCTCTACAGTCAACTTCGTTGCTGGCAGGACTCGAACCTGCGCGGGGAGACCCCAATGGATTTCTAGTCCATCGCCTTAACCTCTCGGCCACAACAACACATAAAAACTAAAAATAAATTGAATTTTGCTAATATCAGACACTGGCTAAGTGGCTTATATAAAGACTGCCGTGTGAATAATTCTGGAACACACATAATAAGGTAAGGGTGTGGTTTTTACTTGGTAAATTACCGTTGGTGCTTTTTTCCCTTGTTGGACGGTATATTTGATGGCTCCTCTTATCATGACATTTCCCCACGACTTACCTGAAAACCTTTTAAATTTGCGCATAATATCTAATGGAGATGCCGGGGATTGAACCCAGGACCTCATACATGCTAAGCATGCGCTCTACCACTGAGCTACATCCCCTGCACAACTGCCAAAAATGACTTTGTTTTCGCGTATATAAAGGAAGAAGTGTGAGAAAAAAACAATGAATGGAGACGTTTCCAAGGGAAAACCTACTATGACTGGCAAAAAGCTAACTTGGGAAGACTGAATGCATCACTTTAAATAAAAATCCTTGTGAATTTGGAGTTTCAAAGTGGGACTGCACACGTTAAGGTATGAATATCAAAAAATGACTCTGCGGTGGGACCAGAAAGCTCTACAGTCAACTTCGTTGCTGGCAGGACTCGAACCTGCGCGGGGAGACCCCAATGGATTTCTAGTCCATCGCCTTAACCTCTCGGCCACAACAACACATAAAAACTAAAAATAAATTGAATTTTGCTAATATCAGACACTGGCTAAGTGGCTTATATAAAGACTGCCGTGTGAATAATTCTGGAACACACATAATAAGGTAAGGGTGTGGTTTTTACTTGGTAAATTACCGTTGGTGCTTTTTTCCCTTGTTGGACGGTATATTTGATGGCTCCTCTTATCATGACATTTCCCCACGACTTACCTGAAAACCTTTTAAATTTGCGCATAATATCTAATGGAGATGCTGGGGATTGAACCCAGGACCTCATACATGCTAAGCATGCGCTCTACCACTGAGCTACATCCCCTGCACAAATTCCAAAGATTACTTTGTTTTTGCGTATATAAAGGAAGAAGTGTGAGTAAAAAACAATGAATGGAGACGTTTCCAAGGGAAAACCTAACTAAGAAAACCTAAGAAAAGCTAACTTGGGAAGACTGAATGCATCACTTTAAATAAAAATCCTTGTGAATTTGGAGTTTCAAAGTGGGACTGCACACGTTAAGGTATGAATATCAAAAAATGACTCTGCGGTGGGACCAGAAAGCTCTACAGTCAACTTCGTTGCTGGCAGGACTCGAACCTGCGCGGGGAGACCCCAATGGATTTCTAGTCCATCGCCTTAACCTCTCGGCCACAACAACACATAAAAACTAAAAATAAATGGAATTTTGCTAATATCAGACACCGGCTAAGTGGCTTATACAAAGACTGCCATGTGAATAATTCTTGAAGTGAATACAAGGGAAAACCTACTATGACTGGCAAAAAGCTAACTTGGGAAGACTGAATGCATCACTTTAAATAAAAATCCTTGTGAATTTGGAGTTTCAAAGTGGGACTGCACACGTTAAGGTATGAATATCAAAAAATGACTCTGCGGTGGGACCAGAAAGCTCTACAGTCAACTTCGTTGCTGGCAGGACTCGAACCTGCGCGGGGAGACCCCAATGGATTTCTAGTCCATCGCCTTAACCTCTCGGCCACAACAACACATAAAAACTAAAAATAAATTGAATTTTGCTAATATCAGACACTGGCTAAATGGCTTATATAAAGACTGCCGTGTGAATAATTCTGGAACACACATAATAAGGTAAGGGTGTGGTTTTTACTTGGTAAATTACCGTTGGTGCTTTTTTCCCTTGTTGGACGGTATATTTGATGGCTCCTCTTATCATGACATTTCCCCACGACTTACCTGAAAACCTTTTAAATTTGCGCATAATATCTAATGGAGATGCCGGGGATTGAACCCAGGACCTCATACATGCAAAGCATGCGCTCTACCACTGAGCTACACCCCCTGCACAACTGCCAAAAATTACTTTGTTTTTGCGTATATAAAGGAAGAAGTGTGAGAAAAAAACAATGAATGGAGACGTTTCCAAGGGAAAACCTACTATGACTGGCAAAAAGCTAACTTGGGAAGACTGAATGCATCACTTAAAATAAAAATCCTTGTGAATTTTGAGTTTCAAAGTGGGACTACACACGTTAAGGTATGAATATCAAAGAATGACTCTGCGGTGGGACCAGAAAGCTCTACAGTCAACTTCGTTGCTGGCAGGACTCGAACCTGCGCGGGGAGACCCCAATGGATTTCTAGTCCATCGCCTTAACCTCTCGGCCACAACAACGCATAAAAACTGGATAAATTGACTTTTGCCAATATCAGACACTGGCTAAGTGGCGTATATAAAGACTGCCATGTGAATAATTCTGGAACACACATAATAAGGTAAGGGTGTGGTTTTTACTTGGTAAATTACCGTTGGTGCTTTTTTTCCTTGTTGGACGGTATATTTGATGGCTCCTCTTATCATGACATTTCCCCACGACTTACCTGAAACACTTATTAAATTTGCGCATAATATCTAATGGAGATGCTGGGGATTGAACCCAGGACCTCATACATGCAAAGCATGCGCTCTACCACTGAGCTACATCCCCTGCACAACTGCCAAAAATTACTTTGTTTTTGCGTATATAAAGGAAGAAGTGTGAGTAAAAAACAATGAATGGAGACGTTTCCAAGGGAAAACCTAACTAAGAAAACCTAAGAAAAGCTAACTTGGGAAGACTGAATGCATCACTTTAAATAAAAATCCTTGTGAATTTGGAGTTTCAAAGTGGGACTACACACGTTAAGGTATGAATATCAAAGAATGACTCTGCGGTGGGACCAGAAAGCTCTACAGTCAACTTCGTTGCTGGCAGGACTCGAACCTGCGCGGGGAGACCCCAATGGATTTCTAGTCCATCGCCTTAACCTCTCGGCCACAACAACACATAAAAACTAAAAATAAATTGAATTTTGCTAATATCAGACACTGGCTAAGTGGCTTATACAAAGACTGCCATGTGAATAATTCTTGAAGTGGCGTATATTAAGACTGCCATGTGAATAATTCTGGAACACACATAATAAGGTAAGGGTGTGGTTTTTACTTGCTAAATTACCGTTGGTGCTTTTTTCCCTTGTTGGACGGTATATTTGATGGCTCCTCTTATCATGACATTTCCCCACGACTTACCTGAAAACCTTTTAAATTTGCGCATAATATCTAATGGAGATGCCGGGGATTGAACCCAGGACCTCATACATGCTAAGCATGCGCTCTACCACTGAGCTACATCCCCTGCACAAATTCCAAAAATTACTTTGTTTTTTCGTATATAAAGGAAGAAGTGTGAGAAAAAAACAATGAATGGAGACGTTTCCAAGGGAAAACCTACTATGACTGGCAAAAAGCTAACTTGGGAAGACTGAATGCATCACTTTAAATAAAAATCCTTGTGAATTTGGAGTTTCAAAGTGGGACTGCACACGTTAAGGTATGAATATCAAAAAATGACTCTGCGGTGGGACCAGAAAGCTCTACAGTCAACTTCGTTGCTGGCAGGACTCGAACCTGCGCGGGGAGACCCCAATGGATTTCTAGTCCATCGCCTTAACCTCTCGGCCACAACAACACATAAAAACTAAAAATAAATTGAATCTTGCTAATATCAGACACTGGCTAAGTGGCTTATACAAAGACTGCCATGTGAATAATTCTGGAAGTGGCGTATATAAAAACTGCCATGTGAATAATTCTGGAACACACATAATAAGGTAAGGGTGTGGTTTTTACTTGGTAAATTACCGTTGGTGCTTTTTTCCCTTGTTGGACGGTATATTTGATGGCTCCTCTTATCATGACATTTCCCCACGACTTACCTGAAAACCTTTTAAATTTGCGCATAATATCTAATGGAGATGCCGGGGATTGAACCCAGGACCTCATACATGCAAAGCATGCGCTCTACCACTGAGCTACACCCCCTGCACAACTGCCAAAAATTACTTTGTTTTTGCGTATATAAAGGAAGAAGTGTGAGAAAAAAACAATGAATGGAGACGTTTCCAAGGGAAAACCTACTATGACTGGCAAAAAGCTAACTTGGGAAGACTGAATGCATCACTTAAAATAAAAATCCTTGTGAATTTGGAGTTTCAAAGTGGGACTGCACACGTTAAGGTATGAATATCAAAAAATGACTCTGCGGTGGGACCAGAAAGCTCTACAGTCAACTTCGTTGCTGGCAGGACTCGAACCTGCGCGGGGAGACCCCAATGGATTTCTAGTCCATCGCCTTAACCTCTCGGCCACAACAACACATAAAAACTAAAAATAAATTGAATTTTGCTAATATCAGACACTGGCTAAGTGGCTTATATAAAGACTGCCGTGTGAATAATTCTGGAACACACATAATAAGGTAAGGGTTTGGTTTTTACTAGGTAAATTACCGTTGGTGCTTTTTTCCCTTGTTGGACGGTATATTTGATGGCTCCTCTTATCATGACATTTCCCCACGACTTACCTGAAAACCTTTTAAATTTGCGCATAATATCTAATGGAGATGCCTGGGATTGAACCCAGGACCTCATACATGCAAAGCATGCGCTCTACCACTGAGCTACACCCCCTGCACAACTGCCAAAAATTGCTTTGTTTTTGCGTATATAAAGGAAGAAGTGTGAGAAAAAAACAATGAATGGAGACGTTTCCAAGGGAAAACCTACTATGACTGGCAAAAAGCTAACTTGGGAAGACTGAATGCATCACTTAAAATAAAAATCCTTGTGAATTTGGAGTTTCAAAGTGGGACTACACACGTTAAGGTATGAATATCAAAGAATGACTCTGCGGTGGGACCAGAAAGCTCTACAGTCAACTTCGTTGCTGGCAGGACTCGAACCTGCGCGGGGAGACCCCAATGGATTTCTAGTCCATCGCCTTAACCTCTCGGCCACAACAACACATAAAAACTAAAAATAAATTGAATTTTGCTAATATCAGACACTGGCTAAGTGGCTTATACAAAGACTGCCATGTGAATAATTCTGGAAGTGAATACAAGGGAAAACCTACTATGACTGGCAAAAAGCTAACTTGGGAAGACTGAATGCATCACTTTAAATAAAAATCCTTGTGAATTTGGAGTTTCAAAGTGGGACTGCACACGTTAAGGTATGAATATGAAAAAATGACTCTGCGGTGGGACCAGAAAGCTCTACAGTCAACTTCGTTGCTGGCAGGACTCGAACCTGCGCGGGGAGACCCCAATGGATTTCTAGTCCATCGCCTTAACCTCTCGGCCACAACAACACATAAAAACTAAAAATAAATTGAATTTTGCTAATATCAGACACTGGCTAAGTGGCTTATACAAAGACTGCCATGTGAATAATTCTGGAAGTGGCGTATATAAAGACTGCCATGTGAATAATTCTGGAACACACATAATAAGGTAAGGGTGTGGTTTTTACTTGGTAAATTACCGTTGGTGCTTTTTTCCCTTGTTGGACGGTATATTTGATGGCTCCTCTTATCATGACATTTCCCCACGACTTACCTGAAAACCTTTTAAATTTGCGCATAATATCTAATGGAGATGCCGGGGATTGAACCCAGGACCTCATACATGCAAAGCATGCGCTCTACCACTGAGCTACACCCCCTGCACAACTGCCAAAAATTACTTTGTTTTTGCGTATATAAAGGAAGAAGTGTGAGAAAAAAACAATGAATGGAGACGTTTCCAAGGGAAAACCTACTATGACTGGCTAAAAGCTAACTTGGGAAGACTGAATGCATCACTTAAAATAAAAATCCTTGTGAATTTGGAGTTTCAAAGTGGGACTACACACGTTAAGGTATGAATATCAAAGAATGACTCTGCGGTGGGACCAGAAAGCTCTACAGTCAACTTCGTTGCTGGCAGGACTCGAACCTGCGCGGGGAGACCCCAATGGATTTCTAGTCCATCGCCTTAACCTCTCGGCCACAACAACACATAAAAACTAAAAATAAATTGAATTTTGCTAATATCAGACACTGGCTAAGTGGCTTATACAAAGACTGCCATGTGAATAATTCTGGAAGTGAATACAAGGGAAAACCTACTATGACTGGCAAAAAGCTAACTTGGGAAGACTGAATGCATCACTTTAAATAAAAATCCTTGTGAATTTGGAGTTTCAAAGTGGGACTGCACACGTTAAGGTATGAATATCAAAAAATGACTCTGCGGTGGGACCAGAAAGCTCTACAGTCAACTTCGTTGCTGGCAGGACTCGAACCTGCGCGGGGAGACCCCAATGGATTTCTAGTCCATCGCCTTAACCTCTCGGCCACAACAACACATAAAAACTGGATAAATTGACTTTTGCCAATATCAGACACTGGCTAAGTGGCGTATATAAAGACTGCCATGTGAATAATTCTGGAACACACATAATAAGGTAAGGGTGTGGTTTTTACTTGGTAAATTACCGTTGGTGCTTTTTTTCCTTGTTGGACGGTATATTTGATGGCTCCTCTTATCATGACATTTCCCCACGACTTACCTGAAACACTTATTAAATTTGCGCATAATATCTAATGGAGATGCTGGGGATTGAACCCAGGACCTCATACATGCAAAGCATGCGCTCTACCACTGAGCTACATCCCCTGCACAACTGCCAAAAATTACTTTGTTTTCGCGTATATAAAGGAAGAAGTGTGAGAAAAAAACAATGAATGGAGACGTTTCCAAGGGAAAACCTACTATGACTGGCAAAAAGCTAACTTGGGAAGACTGAATGCATCACTTAAAATAAAAATCCTTGTGAATTTGGAGTTTCAAAGTGGGACTACACACGTTAAGGTATGAATATCAAAGAATGACTCTGCGGTGGGACCAGAAAGCTCTACAGTCAACTTCGTTGCTGGCAGGACTCGAACCTGCGCGGGGAGACCCCAATGGATTTCTAGTCCATCGCCTTAACCTCTCGGCCACAACAACACATAAAAACTAAAAATAAATTGAATTTTGCTAATATCAGACACTGGCTAAGTGGCTTATACAAAGACTGCCATGTGAATAATTCTGGAAGTGAATACAAGGGAAAACCTACTATGACTGGCAAAAAGCTAACTTGGGAAGACTGAATGCATCACTTTAAATAAAAATCCTTGTGAATTTGGAGTTTCAAAGTGGGACTGCACACGTTAAGGTATGAATATGAAAAAATGACTCTGCGGTGGGACCAGAAAGCTCTACAGTCAACTTCGTTGCTGGCAGGACTCGAACCTGCGCGGGGAGACCCCAATGGATTTCTAGTCCATCGCCTTAACCTCTCGGCCACAACAACACATAAAAACTAAAAATAAATTGAATTTTGCTAATATCAGACACTGGCTAAGTGGCTTATACAAAGACTGCCATGTGAATAATTCTGGAAGTGGCGTATATAAAGACTGCCATGTGAATAATTCTGGAACACACATAATAAGGTAAGGGTGTGGTTTTTACTTGGTAAATTACCGTTGGTGCTTTTTTCCCTTGTTGGACGGTATATTTGATGGCTCCTCTTATCATGACATTTCCCCACGACTTACCTGAAAACCTTTTAAATTTGCGCATAATATCTAATGGAGATGCCGGGGATTGAACCCAGGACCTCATACATGCAAAGCATGCGCTCTACCACTGAGCTACACCCCCTGCACAACTGCCAAAAATTACTTTGTTTTTGCGTATATAAAGGAAGAAGTGTGAGAAAAAAACAATGAATGGAGACGTTTCCAAGGGAAAACCTACTATGACTGGCTAAAAGCTAACTTGGGAAGACTGAATGCATCACTTAAAATAAAAATCCTTGTGAATTTGGAGTTTCAAAGTGGGACTACACACGTTAAGGTATGAATATCAAAGAATGACTCTGCGGTGGGACCAGAAAGCTCTACAGTCAACTTCGTTGCTGGCAGGACTCGAACCTGCGCGGGGAGACCCCAATGGATTTCTAGTCCATCGCCTTAACCTCTCGGCCACAACAACACATAAAAACTAAAAATAAATTGAATTTTGCTAATATCAGACACTGGCTAAGTGGCTTATACAAAGACTGCCATGTGAATAATTCTGGAAGTGAATACAAGGGAAAACCTACTATGACTGGCAAAAAGCTAACTTGGGAAGACTGAATGCATCACTTTAAATAAAAATCCTTGTGAATTTGGAGTTTCAAAGTGGGACTGCACACGTTAAGGTATGAATATCAAAAAATGACTCTGCGGTGGGACCAGAAAGCTCTACAGTCAACTTCGTTGCTGGCAGGACTCGAACCTGCGCGGGGAGACCCCAATGGATTTCTAGTCCATCGCCTTAACCTCTCGGCCACAACAACACATAAAAACTGGATAAATTGACTTTTGCCAATATCAGACACTGGCTAAGTGGCGTATATAAAGACTGCCATGTGAATAATTCTGGAACACACATAATAAGGTAAGGGTGTGGTTTTTACTTGGTAAATTACCGTTGGTGCTTTTTTTCCTTGTTGGACGGTATATTTGATGGCTCCTCTTATCATGACATTTCCCCACGACTTACCTGAAACACTTATTAAATTTGCGCATAATATCTAATGGAGATGCTGGGGATTGAACCCAGGACCTCATACATGCAAAGCATGCGCTCTACCACTGAGCTACATCCCCTGCACAACTGCCAAAAATTACTTTGTTTTCGCGTATATAAAGGAAGAAGTGTGAGAAAAAAACAATGAATGGAGACGTTTCCAAGGGAAAACCTACTATGACTGGCAAAAAGCTAACTTGGGAAGACTGAATGCATCACTTAAAATAAAAATCCTTGTGAATTTGGAGTTTCAAAGTGGGACTACACACGTTAAGGTATGAATATCAAAGAATGACTCTGCGGTGGGACCAGAAAGCTCTACAGTCAACTTCGTTGCTGGCAGGACTCGAACCTGCGCGGGGAGACCCCAATGGATTTCTAGTCCATCGCCTTAACCTCTCGGCCACAACAACACATAAAAACTAAAAATAAATTGAATTTTGCTAATATCAGACACTGGCTAAGTGGCTTATACAAAGACTGCCATGTGAATAATTCTGGAAGTGAATACAAGGGAAAACCTACTATGACTGGCAAAAAGCTAACTTGGGAAGACTGAATGCATCACTTTAAATAAAAATCCTTGTGAATTTGGAGTTTCAAAGTGGGACTGCACACGTTAAGGTATGAATATGAAAAAATGACTCTGCGGTGGGACCAGAAAGCTCTACAGTCAACTTCGTTGCTGGCAGGACTCGAACCTGCGCGGGGAGACCCCAATGGATTTCTAGTCCATCGCCTTAACCTCTCGGCCACAACAACACATAAAAACTAAAAATAAATTGAATTTTGCTAATATCAGACACTGGCTAAGTGGCTTATACAAAGACTGCCATGTGAATAATTCTGGAAGTGGCGTATATAAAGACTGCCATGTGAATAATTCTGGAACACACATAATAAGGTAAGGGTTTGGTTTTTACTAGGTAAATTACCGTTGGTGCTTTTTTCCCTTGTTGGACGGTATATTTGATGGCTCCTCTTATCATGACATTTCCCCACGACTTACCTGAAAACCTTTTAAATTTGCGCATAATATCTAATGGAGATGCCTGGGATTGAACCCAGGACCTCATACATGCAAAGCATGCGCTCTACCACTGAGCTACACCCCCTGCACAACTGCCAAAAATTACTTTGTTTTTGCGTATATAAAGGAAGAAGTGTGAGAAAAAAACAATGAATGGAGACGTTTCCAAGGGAAAACCTACTATGACTGGCAAAAAGCTAACTTGGGAAGACTGAATGCATCACTTAAAATAAAAATCCTTGTGAATTTGGAGTTTCAAAGTGGGACTACACACGTTAAGGTATGAATATCAAAGAATGACTCTGCGGTGGGACCAGAAAGCTCTACAGTCAACTTCGTTGCTGGCAGGACTCGAACCTGCGCGGGGAGACCCCAATGGATTTCTAGTCCATCGCCTTAACCTCTCGGCCACAACAACACATAAAAACTAAAAATAAATTGAATTTTGCTAATATCAGACACTGGCTAAGTGGCTTATACAAAGACTGCCATGTGAATAATTCTGGAAGTGAATACAAGGGAAAACCTACTATGACTGGCAAAAAGCTAACTTGGGAAGACTGAATGCATCACTTTAAATAAAAATCCTTGTGAATTTGGAGTTTCAAAGTGGGACTGCACACGTTAAGGTATGAATATCAAAAAATGACTCTGCGGTGGGACCAGAAAGCTCTACAGTCAACTTCGTTGCTGGCAGGACTCGAACCTGCGCGGGGAGACCCCAATGGATTTCTAGTCCATCGCCTTAACCTCTCGGCCACAACAACACATAAAAACTAAAAATAAATTGAATTTTGCTAATATCAGACACTGGCTAAGTGGCTTATACAAAGACTGCCATGTGAATAATTCTGGAAGTGGCGTATATAAAGACTGCCATGTGAATAATTCTGGAACACACATAATAAGGTAAGGGTGTGGTTTTTACTTGCTAAATTACCGTTGGTGCTTTTTTCCCTTGTTGGACGGTATATTTGATGGCTCCTCTTATCATGACATTTCCCCACGACTTACCTGAAAACCTTTTAAATTTGCGCATAATATCTAATGGAGATGCCGGGGATTGAACCCAGGACCTCATACATGCTAAGCATGCGCTCTACCACTGAGCTACATCCCCTGCACAAATTCCAAAAATTACTTTGTTTTTTCGTATATAAAGGAAGAAGTGTGAGAAAAAAACAATGAATGGAGACGTTTCCAAGGGAAAACCTACTATGACTGGCAAAAAGCTAACTTGGGAAGACTGAATGCATCACTTTAAATAAAAATCCTTGTGAATTTGGAGTTTCAAAGTGGGACTGCACACGTTAAGGTATGAATATCAAAAAATGACTCTGCGGTGGGACCAGAAAGCTCTACAGTCAACTTCGTTGCTGGCAGGACTCGAACCTGCGCGGGGAGACCCCAATGGATTTCTAGTCCATCGCCTTAACCTCTCGGCCACAACAACACATAAAAACTAAAAATAAATTGAATTTTGCTAATATCAGACACTGGCTAAGTGGCTTATTCAAAGACTGCCATGTGAATAATTCTTGAAGTGAATACAAGGGAAAACCTACTATGACTGGCAAAAAGCTAACTTGGGAAGACTGAATGCATCACTTTAAATAAAAATCCTTGTGAATTTGGAGTTTCAAAGTGGGACTGCACACGTTAAGGTATGAATATCAAAAAATGACTCTGCGGTGGGACCAGAAAGCTCTACAGTCAACTTCGTTGCTGGCAGGACTCGAACCTGCGCGGGGAGACCCCAATGGATTTCTAGTCCATCGCCTTAACCTCTCGGCCACAACAACGCATAAAAACTGGATAAATTGACTTTTGCCAATATCAGACACTGGCTAAGTGGCGTATATAAAGACTGCCATGTGAATAATTCTGGAACACACATAATAAGGTAAGGGTGTGGTTTTTACTTGGTAAATTACCGTTGGTGCTTTTTTTCCTTGTTGGACGGTATATTTGATGGCTCCTCTTATCATGACATTTCCCCACGACTTACCTGAAACACTTATTAAATTTGCGCATAATATCTAATGGAGATGCTGGGGATTGAACCCAGGACCTCATACATGCAAAGCATGCGCTCTACCAGTGAGCTACATCCCCTGCACAACTGCCAGAAATTACTTTGTTTTCGCGTATATAAAGGAAGAAGTGTGAGTAAAAAACAATGAATGGAGACGTTTCCAAGGGAAAACCTAACTAAGAAAACCTAAGAAAAGCTAACTTGGGAAGACTGAATGCATCACTTTAAATAAAAATCCTTGTGAATTTGGAGTTTCAAAGTGGGACTGCACACGTTAAGGTATGAATATCAAAAAATGACTCTGCGGTGGGACCAGAAAGCTCTACAGTCAACTTCGTTGCTGGCAGGACTCGAACCTGCGCGGGGAGACCCCAATGGATTTCTAGTCCATCGCCTTAACCTCTCGGCCACAACAACACATAAAAACTAAAAATAAATTGAATTTTGCTAATATCAGACACTGGCTAAGTGGCTTATATAAAGACTGCCGTGTGAATAATTCTGGAACACACATAATAAGGTAAGGGTGTGGTTTTTACTTGGTAAATTACCGTTGGTGCTTTTTTCCCTTGTTGGACGGTATATTTGATGGCTCCTCTTATCATGACATTTCCCCACGACTTACCTGAAAACCTTTTAAATTTGCGCATAATATCTAATGGAGATGCCGGGGATTGAACCCAGGACCTCATACATGCAAAGCATGCGCTCTACCACTGAGCTACACCCCCTGCACAACTGCCAAAAATTACTTTGTTTTTGCGTATATAAAGGAAGAAGTGTGAGAAAAAAACAATGAATGGAGACGTTTCCAAGGGAAAACCTACTATGACTGGCAAAAAGCTAACTTGGGAAGACTGAATGCATCACTTTAAATAAAAATCCTTGTGAATTTGGAGTTTCAAAGTGGGACTGCACACGTTAAGGTATGAATATCAAAAAATGACTCTGCGGTGGGACCAGAAAGCTCTACAGTCAACTTCGTTGCTGGCAGGACTCGAACCTGCGCGGGGAGACCCCAATGGATTTCTAGTCCATCGCCTTAACCTCTCGGCCACAACAACGCATAAAAACTGGATAAATTGACTTTTGCCAATATCAGACACTGGCTAAGTGGCGTATATAAAGACTGCCATGTGAATAATTCTGGAACACACATAATAAGGTAAGGGTGTGGTTTTTACTTGGTAAATTACCGTTGGTGCTTTTTTTCCTTGTTGGACGGTATATTTGATGGCTCCTCTTATCATGACATTTCCCCACGACTTACCTGAAACACTTATTAAATTTGCGCATAATATCTAATGGAGATGCTGGGGATTGAACCCAGGACCTCATACATGCAAAGCATGCGCTCTACCACTGAGCTACATCCCCTGCACAACTGCCAAAAATTACTTTGTTTTCGCGTATATAAAGGAAGAAGTGTGAGTAAAAAACAATGAATGGAGACGTTTCCAAGGGAAAACCTAACTAAGAAAACCTAAGAAAAGCTAACTTGGGAAGACTGAATGCATCACTTTAAATAAAAATCCTTGTGAATTTGGAGTTTCAAAGTGGGACTACACACGTTAAGGTATGAATATCAAAGAATGACTCTGCGGTGGGACCAGAAAGCTCTACAGTCAACTTCGTTGCTGGCAGGACTCGAACCTGCGCGGGGAGACCCCAATGGATTTCTAGTCCATCGCCTTAACCTCTCGGCCACAACAACGCATAAAAACTGGATAAATTGACTTTTGCCAATATCAGACACTGGCTAAGTGGCGTATATAAAGACTGCCATGTGAATAATTCTGGAACACACATAATAAGGTAAGGGTGTGGTTTTTACTTGGTAAATTACCGTTGGTGCTTTTTTTCCTTGTTGGACGGTATATTTGATGGCTCCTCTTATCATGACATTTCCCCACGACTTACCTGAAACACTTATTAAATTTGCGCATAATATCTAATGGAGATGCTGGGGATTGAACCCAGGACCTCATACATGCAAAGCATGCGCTCTACCACTGAGCTACATCCCCTGCACAACTGCCAAAAATTACTTTGTTTTCGCGTATATAAAGGAAGAAGTGTGAGTAAAAAACAATGAATGGAGACGTTTCCAAGGGAAAACCTAACTAAGAAAACCTAAGAAAAGCTAACTTGGGAAGACTGAATGCATCACTTTAAATAAAAATCCTTGTGAATTTGGAGTTTCAAAGTGGGACTGCACACGTTAAGGTATGAATATCAAAAAATGACTCTGCGGTGGGACCAGAAAGCTCTACAGTCAACTTCGTTGCTGGCAGGACTCGAACCTGCGCGGGGAGACCCCAATGGATTTCTAGTCCATCGCCTTAACCTCTCGGCCACAACAACACATAAAAACTAAAAATAAATTGAATTTTGCTAATATCAGACACTGGCTAAGTGGCTTATATAAAGACTGCCGTGTGAATAATTCTGGAACACACATAATAAGGTAAGGGTGTGGTTTTTACTTGGTAAATTACCGTTGGTGCTTTTTTTCCTTGTTGGACGGTATATTTGATGGCTCCTCTTATCATGACATTTCCCCACGACTTACCTGAAACACTTATTAAATTTGCGCATAATATCTAATGGAGATGCTGGGGATTGAACCCAGGACCTCATACATGCAAAGCATGCGCTCTACCACTGAGCTACATCCCCTGCACAACTGCCAAAAATTACTTTGTTTTCGCGTATATAAAGGAAGAAGTGTGAGTAAAAAACAATGAATGGAGACGTTTCCAAGGGAAAACCTAACTAAGAAAACCTAAGAAAAGCTAACTTGGGAAGACTGAATGCATCACTTTAAATAAAAATCCTTGTGAATTTGGAGTTTCAAAGTGGGACTACACACGTTAAGGTATGAATATCAAAGAATGACTCTGCGGTGGGACCAGAAAGCTCTACAGTCAACTTCGTTGCTGGCAGGACTCGAACCTGCGCGGGGAGACCCCAATGGATTTCTAGTCCATCGCCTTAACCTCTCGGCCACAACAACGCATAAAAACTGGATAAATTGACTTTTGCCAATATCAGACACTGGCTAAGTGGCGTATATAAAGACTGCCATGTGAATAATTCTGGAACACACATAATAAGGTAAGGGTGTGGTTTTTACTTGGTAAATTACCGTTGGTGCTTTTTTTCCTTGTTGGACGGTATATTTGATGGCTCCTCTTATCATGACATTTCCCCACGACTTACCTGAAACACTTATTAAATTTGCGCATAATATCTAATGGAGATGCTGGGGATTGAACCCAGGACCTCATACATGCAAAGCATGCGCTCTACCACTGAGCTACATCCCCTGCACAACTGCCAAAAATTACTTTGTTTTCGCGTATATAAAGGAAGAAGTGTGAGTAAAAAACAATGAATGGAGACGTTTCCAAGGGAAAACCTAACTAAGAAAACCTAAGAAAAGCTAACTTGGGAAGACTGAATGCATCACTTTAAATAAAAATCCTTGTGAATTTGGAGTTTCAAAGTGGGACTGCACACGTTAAGGTATGAATATCAAAAAATGACTCTGCGGTGGGACCAGAAAGCTCTACAGTCAACTTCGTTGCTGGCAGGACTCGAACCTGCGCGGGGAGACCCCAATGGATTTCTAGTCCATCGCCTTAACCTCTCGGCCACAACAACACATAAAAACTAAAAATAAATTGAATTTTGCTAATATCAGACACTGGCTAAGTGGCTTATATAAAGACTGCCGTGTGAATAATTCTGGAACACACATAATAAGGTAAGGGTGTGGTTTTTACTTGGTAAATTACCGTTGGTGCTTTTTTCCCTTGTTGGACGGTATATTTGATGGCTCCTCTTATCATGACATTTCCCCACGACTTACCTGAAAACCTTTTAAATTTGCGCATAATATCTAATGGAGATGCCTGGGATTGAACCCAGGACCTCATACATGCAAAGCATGCGCTCTACCACTGAGCTACACCCCCTGCACAACTGCCAAAAATTACTTTGTTTTTGCGTATATAAAGGAAGAAGTGTGAGAAAAAAACAATGAATGGAGACGTTTCCAAGGGAAAACCTACTATGACTGGCAAAAAGCTAACTTGGGAAGACTGAATGCATCACTTAAAATAAAAATCCTTGTGAATTTGGAGTTTCAAAGTGGGACTACACACGTTAAGGTATGAATATCAAAGAATGACTCTGCGGTGGGACCAGAAAGCTCTACAGTCAACTTCGTTGCTGGCAGGACTCGAACCTGCGCGGGGAGACCCCAATGGATTTCTAGTCCATCGCCTTAACCTCTCGGCCACAACAACACATAAAAACTAAAAATAAATTGAATTTTGCTAATATCAGACACTGGCTAAGTGGCTTATACAAAGACTGCCATGTGAATAATTCTGGAAGTGAATACAAGGGAAAACCTACTATGACTGGCAAAAAGCTAACTTGGGAAGACTGAATGCATCACTTTAAATAAAAATCCTTGTGAATTTGGAGTTTCAAAGTGGGACTGCACACGTTAAGGTATGAATATCAAAAAATGACTCTGCGGTGGGACCAGAAAGCTCTACAGTCAACTTCGTTGCTGGCAGGACTCGAACCTGCGCGGGGAGACCCCAATGGATTTCTAGTCCATCGCCTTAACCTCTCGGCCACAACAACGCATAAAAACTGGATAAATTGACTTTTGCCATTATCAGACACTGGCTAAGTGGCGTATATAAAGACTGCCATGTGAATAATTCTGGAACACACATAATAAGGTAAGGGTGTGGTTTTTACTTGGTAAATTACCGTTGGTGCTTTTTTTCCTTGTTGGACGGTATATTTGATGGCTCCTCTTATCATGACATTTCCCCACGACTTACCTGAAACACTTATTAAATTTGCGCATAATATCTAATGGAGATGCTGGGGATTGAACCCAGGACCTCATACATGCAAAGCATGCGCTCTACCACTGAGCTACATCCCCTGCACAACTGCCAAAAATTACTTTGTTTTCGCGTATATAAAGGAAGAAGTGTGAGTAAAAAACAATGAATGGAGACGTTTCCAAGGGAAAACCTAACTAAGAAAACCTAAGAAAAGCTAACTTGGGAAGACTGAATGCATCACTTTAAATAAAAATCCTTGTGAATTTGGAGTTTCAAAGTGGGACTACACACGTTAAGGTATGAATATCAAAGAATGACTCTGCGGTGGGACCAGAAAGCTCTACAGTCAACTTCGTTGCTGGCAGGACTCGAACCTGCGCGGGGAGACCCCAATGGATTTCTAGTCCATCGCCTTAACCTCTCGGCCACAACAACGCATAAAAACTGGATAAATTGACTTTTGCCAATATCAGACACTGGCTAAGTGGCGTATATAAAGACTGCCATGTGAATAATTCTGGAACACACATAATAAGGTAAGGGTGTGGTTTTTACTTGGTAAATTACCGTTGGTGCTTTTTTTCCTTGTTGGACGGTATATTTGATGGCTCCTCTTATCATGACATTTCCCCACGACTTACCTGAAACACTTATTAAATTTGCGCATAATATCTAATGGAGATGCTGGGGATTGAACCCAGGACCTCATACATGCAAAGCATGCGCTCTACCACTGAGCTACATCCCCTGCACAACTGCCAAAAATTACTTTGTTTTCGCGTATATAAAGGAAGAAGTGTGAGTAAAAAACAATGAATGGAGACGTTTCCAAGGGAAAACCTAACTAAGAAAACCTAAGAAAAGCTAACTTGGGAAGACTGAATGCATCACTTTAAATAAAAATCCTTGTGAATTTGGAGTTTCAAAGTGGGACTGCACACGTTAAGGTATGAATATCAAAAAATGACTCTGCGGTGGGACCAGAAAGCTCTACAGTCAACTTCGTTGCTGGCAGGACTCGAACCTGCGCGGGGAGACCCCAATGGATTTCTAGTCCATCGCCTTAACCTCTCGGCCACAACAACACATAAAAACTAAAAATAAATTGAATTTTGCTAATATCAGACACTGGCTAAGTGGCTTATATAAAGACTGCCGTGTGAATAATTCTGGAACACACATAATAAGGTAAGGGTGTGGTTTTTACTTGGTAAATTACCGTTGGTGCTTTTTTCCCTTGTTGGACGGTATATTTGATGGCTCCTCTTATCATGACATTTCCCCACGACTTACCTGAAAACCTTTTAAATTTGCGCATAATATCTAATGGAGATGCTGGGGATTGAACCCAGGACCTCATACATGCAAAGCATGCGCTCTACCACTGAGCTACATCCCCTGCACAACTGCCAAAAATTACTTTGTTTTCGCGTATATAAAGGAAGAAGTGTGAGTAAAAAACAATGAATGGAGACGTTTCCAAGGGAAAACCTAACTAAGAAAACCTAAGAAAAGCTAACTTGGGAAGACTGAATGCATCACTTTAAATAAAAATCCTTGTGAATTTGGAGTTTCAAAGTGGGACTGCACACGTTAAGGTATGAATATCAAAAAATGACTCTGCGGTGGGACCAGAAAGCTCTACAGTCAACTTCGTTGCTGGCAGGACTCGAACCTGCGCGGGGAGACCCCAATGGATTTCTAGTCCATCGCCTTAACCTCTCGGCCACAACAACACATAAAAACTAAAAATAAATTGAATTTTGCTAATATCAGACACTGGCTAAGTGGCTTATATAAAGACTGCCGTGTGAATAATTCTGGAACACACATAATAAGGTAAGGGTGTGGTTTTTACTTGGTAAATTACCGTTGGTGCTTTTTTCCCTTGTTGGACGGTATATTTGATGGCTCCTCTTATCATGACATTTCCCCACGACTTACCTGAAAACCTTTTAAATTTGCGCATAATATCTAATGGAGATGCCGGGGATTGAACCCAGGACCTCATACATGCAAAGCATGCGCTCTACCACTGAGCTACACCCCCTGCACAACTGCCAAAAATTACTTTGTTTTTGCGTATATAAAGGAAGAAGTGTGAGAAAAAAACAATGAATGGAGACGTTTCCAAGGGAAAACCTACTATGACTGGCAAAAAGCTAACTTGGGAAGACTGAATGCATCACTTAAAATAAAAATCCTTGTGAATTTGGAGTTTCAAAGTGGGACTACACACGTTAAGGTATGAATATCAAAGAATGACTCTGCGGTGGGACCAGAAAGCTCTACAGTCAACTTCGTTGCTGGCAGGACTCGAACCTGCGCGGGGAGACCCCAATGGATTTCTAGTCCATCGCCTTAACCTCTCGGCCACAACAACACATAAAAACTAAAAATAAATTGAATTTTGCTAATATCAGACACTGGCTAAGTGGCTTATACAAAGACTGCCATGTGAATAATTCTGGAAGTGAATACAAGGGAAAACCTACTATGACTGGCAAAAAGCTAACTTGGGAAGACTGAATGCATCACTTTAAATAAAAATCCTTGTGAATTTGGAGTTTCAAAGTGGGACTGCACACGTTAAGGTATGAATATCAAAAAATGACTCTGCGGTGGGACCAGAAAGCTCTACAGTCAACTTCGTTGCTGGCAGGACTCGAACCTGCGCGGGGAGACCCCAATGGATTTCTAGTCCATCGCCTTAACCTCTCGGCCACAACAACGCATAAAAACTGGATAAATTGACTTTTGCCAATATCAGACACTGGCTAAGTGGCGTATATAAAGACTGCCATGTGAATAATTCTGGAACACACATAATAAGGTAAGGGTGTGGTTTTTACTTGGTAAATTACCGTTGGTGCTTTTTTTCCTTGTTGGACGGTATATTTGATGGCTCCTCTTATCATGACATTTCCCCACGACTTACCTGAAACACTTATTAAATTTGCGCATAATATCTAATGGAGATGCTGGGGATTGAACCCAGGACCTCATACATGCAAAGCATGCGCTCTACCACTGAGCTACATCCCCTGCACAACTGCCAAAAATTACTTTGTTTTCGCGTATATAAAGGAAGAAGTGTGAGTAAAAAACAATGAATGGAGACGTTTCCAAGGGAAAACCTAACTAAGAAAACCTAAGAAAAGCTAACTTGGGAAGACTGAATGCATCACTTTAAATAAAAATCCTTGTGAATTTGGAGTTTCAAAGTGGGACTACACACGTTAAGGTATGAATATCAAAGAATGACTCTGCGGTGGGACCAGAAAGCTCTACAGTCAACTTCGTTGCTGGCAGGACTCGAACCTGCGCGGGGAGACCCCAATGGATTTCTAGTCCATCGCCTTAACCTCTCGGCCACAACAACGCATAAAAACTGGATAAATTGACTTTTGCCAATATCAGACACTGGCTAAGTGGCGTATATAAAGACTGCCATGTGAATAATTCTGGAACACACATAATAAGGTAAGGGTGTGGTTTTTACTTGGTAAATTACCGTTGGTGCTTTTTTTCCTTGTTGGACGGTATATTTGATGGCTCCTCTTATCATGACATTTCCCCACGACTTACCTGAAACACTTATTAAATTTGCGCATAATATCTAATGGAGATGCTGGGGATTGAACCCAGGACCTCATACATGCAAAGCATGCGCTCTACCACTGAGCTACATCCCCTGCACAACTGCCAAAAATTACTTTGTTTTCGCGTATATAAAGGAAGAAGTGTGAGTAAAAAACAATGAATGGAGACGTTTCCAAGGGAAAACCTAACTAAGAAAACCTAAGAAAAGCTAACTTGGGAAGACTGAATGCATCACTTTAAATAAAAATCCTTGTGAATTTGGAGTTTCAAAGTGGGACTGCACACGTTAAGGTATGAATATCAAAAAATGACTCTGCGGTGGGACCAGAAAGCTCTACAGTCAACTTCGTTGCTGGCAGGACTCGAACCTGCGCGGGGAGACCCCAATGGATTTCTAGTCCATCGCCTTAACCTCTCGGCCACAACAACACATAAAAACTAAAAATAAATTGAATTTTGCTAATATCAGACACTGGCTAAGTGGCTTATATAAAGACTGCCGTGTGAATAATTCTGGAACACACATAATAAGGTAAGGGTGTGGTTTTTACTTGGTAAATTACCGTTGGTGCTTTTTTCCCTTGTTGGACGGTATATTTGATGGCTCCTCTTATCATGACATTTCCCCACGACTTACCTGAAAACCTTTTAAATTTGCGCATAATATCTAATGGAGATGCTGGGGATTGAACCCAGGACCTCATACATGCAAAGCATGCGCTCTACCACTGAGCTACATCCCCTGCACAACTGCCAAAAATTACTTTGTTTTCGCGTATATAAAGGAAGAAGTGTGAGTAAAAAACAATGAATGGAGACGTTTCCAAGGGAAAACCTAACTAAGAAAACCTAAGAAAAGCTAACTTGGGAAGACTGAATGCATCACTTTAAATAAAAATCCTTGTGAATTTGGAGTTTCAAAGTGGGACTGCACACGTTAAGGTATGAATATCAAAAAATGACTCTGCGGTGGGACCAGAAAGCTCTACAGTCAACTTCGTTGCTGGCAGGACTCGAACCTGCGCGGGGAGACCCCAATGGATTTCTAGTCCATCGCCTTAACCTCTCGGCCACAACAACACATAAAAACTAAAAATAAATTGAATTTTGCTAATATCAGACACTGGCTAAGTGGCTTATATAAAGACTGCCGTGTGAATAATTCTGGAACACACATAATAAGGTAAGGGTGTGGTTTTTACTTGGTAAATTACCGTTGGTGCTTTTTTCCCTTGTTGGACGGTATATTTGATGGCTCCTCTTATCATGACATTTCCCCACGACTTACCTGAAAACCTTTTAAATTTGCGCATAATATCTAATGGAGATGCCGGGGATTGAACCCAGGACCTCATACATGCAAAGCATGCGCTCTACCACTGAGCTACACCCCCTGCACAACTGCCAAAAATTACTTTGTTTTTGCGTATATAAAGGAAGAAGTGTGAGAAAAAAACAATGAATGGAGACGTTTCCAAGGGAAAACCTACTATGACTGGCAAAAAGCTAACTTGGGAAGACTGAATGCATCACTTAAAATAAAAATCCTTGTGAATTTGGAGTTTCAAAGTGGGACTACACACGTTAAGGTATGAATATCAAAGAATGACTCTGCGGTGGGACCAGAAAGCTCTACAGTCAACTTCGTTGCTGGCAGGACTCGAACCTGCGCGGGGAGACCCCAATGGATTTCTAGTCCATCGCCTTAACCTCTCGGCCACAACAACACATAAAAACTAAAAATAAATTGAATTTTGCTAATATCAGACACTGGCTAAGTGGCTTATACAAAGACTGCCATGTGAATAATTCTGGAAGTGAATACAAGGGAAAACCTACTATGACTGGCAAAAAGCTAACTTGGGAAGACTGAATGCATCACTTTAAATAAAAATCCTTGTGAATTTGGAGTTTCAAAGTGGGACTGCACACGTTAAGGTATGAATATCAAAAAATGACTCTGCGGTGGGACCAGAAAGCTCTACAGTCAACTTCGTTGCTGGCAGGACTCGAACCTGCGCGGGGAGACCCCAATGGATTTCTAGTCCATCGCCTTAACCTCTCGGCCACAACAACGCATAAAAACTGGATAAATTGACTTTTGCCAATATCAGACACTGGCTAAGTGGCGTATATAAAGACTGCCATGTGAATAATTCTGGAACACACATAATAAGGTAAGGGTGTGGTTTTTACTTGGTAAATTACCGTTGGTGCTTTTTTTCCTTGTTGGACGGTATATTTGATGGCTCCTCTTATCATGACATTTCCCCACGACTTACCTGAAACACTTATTAAATTTGCGCATAATATCTAATGGAGATGCTGGGGATTGAACCCAGGACCTCATACATGCAAAGCATGCGCTCTACCACTGAGCTACATCCCCTGCACAACTGCCAAAAATTACTTTGTTTTCGCGTATATAAAGGAAGAAGTGTGAGTAAAAAACAATGAATGGAGACGTTTCCAAGGGAAAACCTAACTAAGAAAACCTAAGAAAAGCTAACTTGGGAAGACTGAATGCATCACTTTAAATAAAAATCCTTGTGAATTCGGAGTTTCAAAGTGGGACTGCACACGTTAAGGTATGAATATGAAAAAATGACTCTGCGGTGGGACCAGAAAGCTCTACAGTCAACTTCGTTGCTGGCAGGACTCGAACCTGCGCGGGGAGACCCCAATGGATTTCTAGTCCATCGCCTTAACCTCTCGGCCACAACAACACATAAAAACTAAAAATAAATTGAATTTTGCTACTATCAGACACTGGCTAAGTGGCTTATACAAAGACTGCCATGTGAATAATTCTGGAAGTGGCGTATATAAAGACTGCCATGTGAATAATTCTGGAACACACATAATAAGGTAAGGGTTTGGTTTTTACTAGGTAAATTACCGTTGGTGCTTTTTTCCCTTGTTGGACGGTATATTTGATGGCTCCTCTTATCATGACATTTCCCCACGACTTACCTGAAAACCTTTTAAATTTGCGCATAATATCTAATGGAGATGCCTGGGATTGAACCCAGGACCTCATACATGCAAAGCATGCGCTCTACCACTGAGCTACACCCCCTGCACAACTGCCAAAAATTACTTTGTTTTTGCGTATATAAAGGAAGAAGTGTGAGAAAAAAACAATGAATGGAGACGTTTCCAAGGGAAAACCTACTATGACTGGCAAAAAGCTAACTTGGGAAGACTGAATGCATCACTTAAAATAAAAATCCTTGTGAATTTGGAGTTTCAAAGTGGGACTACACACGTTAAGGTATGAATATCAAAGAATGACTCTGCGGTGGGACCAGAAAGCTCTACAGTCAACTTCGTTGCTGGCAGGACTCGAACCTGCGCGGGGAGACCCCAATGGATTTCTAGTCCATCGCCTTAACCTCTCGGCCACAACAACACATAAAAACTAAAAATAAATTGAATTTTGCTAATATCAGACACTGGCTAAGTGGCTTATACAAAGACTGCCATGTGAATAATTCTGGAAGTGAATACAAGGGAAAACCTACTATGACTGGCAAAAAGCTAACTTGGGAAGACTGAATGCATCACTTTAAATAAAAATCCTTGTGAATTTGGAGTTTCAAAGTGGGACTGCACACGTTAAGGTATGAATATCAAAAAATGACTCTGCGGTGGGACCAGAAAGCTCTACAGTCAACTTCGTTGCTGGCAGGACTCGAACCTGCGCGGGGAGACCCCAATGGATTTCTAGTCCATCGCCTTAACCTCTCGGCCACAACAACACATAAAAACTAAAAATAAATTGAATTTTGCTAATATCAGACACTGGCTAAGTGGCTTATACAAAGACTGCCATGTGAATAATTCTGGAAGTGGCGTATATAAAGACTGCCATGTGAATAATTCTGGAACACACATAATAAGGTAAGGGTGTGGTTTTTACTTGCTAAATTACCGTTGGTGCTTTTTTCCCTTGTTGGACGGTATATTTGATGGCTCCTCTTATCATGACATTTCCCCACGACTTACCTGAAAACCTTTTAAATTTGCGCATAATATCTAATGGAGATGCCGGGGATTGAACCCAGGACCTCATACATGCTAAGCATGCGCTCTACCACTGAGCTACATCCCCTGCACAAATTCCAAAAATTACTTTGTTTTTTCGTATATAAAGGAAGAAGTGTGAGAAAAAAACAATGAATGGAGACGTTTCCAAGGGAAAACCTACTATGACTGGCAAAAAGCTAACTTGGGAAGACTGAATGCATCACTTTAAATAAAAATCCTTGTGAATTTGGAGTTTCAAAGTGGGACTGCACACGTTAAGGTATGAATATCAAAAAATGACTCTGCGGTGGGACCAGAAAGCTCTACAGTCAACTTCGTTGCTGGCAGGACTCGAACCTGCGCGGGGAGACCCCAATGGATTTCTAGTCCATCGCTTTAACCTCTCGGCCACAACAACGCATAAAAACTGGATAAATTGACTTTTGCCAATATCAGACACTGGCTAAGTGGCGTATATAAAGACTGCCATGTGAATAATTCTGGAACACACATAATAAGGTAAGGGTGTGGTTTTTACTTGGTAAATTACCGTTGGTGCTTTTTTTCCTTGTTGGACGGTATATTTGATGGCTCCTCTTATCATGACATTTCCCCACGACTTACCTGAAACACTTATTAAATTTGCGCATAATATCTAATGGAGATGCTGGGGATTGAACCCAGGACCTCATACATGCAAAGCATGCGCTCTACCACTGAGCTACATCCCCTGCACAACTGCCAAAAATTACTTTGTTTTCGCGTATATAAAGGAAGAAGTGTGAGTAAAAAACAATGAATGGAGACGTTTCCAAGGGAAAACCTAACTAAGAAAACCTAAGAAAAGCTAACTTGGGAAGACTGAATGCATCACTTTAAATAAAAATCCTTGTGAATTTGGAGTTTCAAAGTGGGACTACACACGTTAAGGTATGAATATCAAAGAATGACTCTGCGGTGGGACCAGAAAGCTCTACAGTCAACTTCGTTGCTGGCAGGACTCGAACCTGCGCGGGGAGACCCCAATGGATTTCTAGTCCATCGCCTTAACCTCTCGGCCACAACAACACATAAAAACTAAAAATAAATTGAATTTTGCTAATATCAGACACTGGCTAAGTGGCTTATACAAAGACTGCCATGTGAATAATTCTGGAAGTGAATACAAGGGAAAACCTACTATGACTGGCAAAAAGCTAACTTGGGAAGACTGAATGCATCACTTTAAATAAAAATCCTTGTGAATTTGGAGTTTCAAAGTGGGACTGCACACGTTAAGGTATGAATATCAAAAAATGACTCTGCGGTGGGACCAGAAAGCTCTACAGTCAACTTCGTTGCTGGCAGGACTCGAACCTGCGCGGGGAGACCCCAATGGATTTCTAGTCCATCGCCTTAACCTCTCGGCCACAACAACACATAAAAACTAAAAATAAATTGAATTTTGCTAATATCAGACACTGGCTAAGTGGCTTATACAAAGACTGCCATGTGAATAATTCTGGAAGTGGCGTATATAAAGACTGCCATGTGAATAATTCTGGAACACACATAATAAGGTAAGGGTTTGGTTTTTACTAGGTAAATTACCGTTGGTGCTTTTTTCCCTTGTTGGACGGTATATTTGATGGCTCCTCTTATCATGACATTTCCCCACGACTTACCTGAAAACCTTTTAAATTTGCGCATAATATCTAATGGAGATGCCTGGGATTGAACCCAGGACCTCATACATGCAAAGCATGCGCTCTACCACTGAGCTACACCCCCTGCACAACTGCCAAAAATTACTTTGTTTTTGCGTATATAAAGGAAGAAGTGTGAGAAAAAAACAATGAATGGAGACGTTTCCAAGGGAAAACCTACTATGACTGGCAAAAAGCTAACTTGGGAAGACTGAATGCATCACTTAAAATAAAAATCCTTGTGAATTTGGAGTTTCAAAGTGGGACTACACACGTTAAGGTATGAATATCAAAGAATGACTCTGCGGTGGGACCAGAAAGCTCTACAGTCAACTTCGTTGCTGGCAGGACTCGAACCTGCGCGGGGAGACCCCAATGGATTTCTAGTCCATCGCCTTAACCTCTCGGCCACAACAACACATAAAAACTAAAAATAAATTGAATTTTGCTAATATCAGACACTGGCTAAGTGGCTTATACAAAGACTGCCATGTGAATAATTCTGGAAGTGAATACAAGGGAAAACCTACTATGACTGGCAAAAAGCTAACTTGGGAAGACTGAATGCATCACTTTAAATAAAAATCCTTGTGAATTTGGAGTTTCAAAGTGGGACTGCACACGTTAAGGTATGAATATCAAAAAATGACTCTGCGGTGGGACCAGAAAGCTCTACAGTCAACTTCGTTGCTGGCAGGACTCGAACCTGCGCGGGGAGACCCCAATGGATTTCTAGTCCATCGCCTTAACCTCTCGGCCACAACAACACATAAAAACTAAAAATAAATTGAATTTTGCTAATATCAGACACTGGCTAAGTGGCTTATACAAAGACTGCCATGTGAATAATTCTGGAAGTGGCGTATATAAAGACTGCCATGTGAATAATTCTGGAACACACATAATAAGGTAAGGGTGTGGTTTTTACTTGCTAAATTACCGTTGGTGCTTTTTTCCCTTGTTGGACGGTATATTTGATGGCTCCTCTTATCATGACATTTCCCCACGACTTACCTGAAAACCTTTTAAATTTGCGCATAATATCTAATGGAGATGCCGGGGATTGAACCCAGGACCTCATACATGCTAAGCATGCGCTCTACCACTGAGCTACATCCCCTGCACAAATTCCAAAAATTACTTTGTTTTTTCGTATATAAAGGAAGAAGTGTGAGAAAAAAACAATGAATGGAGACGTTTCCAAGGGAAAACCTACTATGACTGGCAAAAAGCTAACTTGGGAAGACTGAATGCATCACTTTAAATAAAAATCCTTGTGAATTTGGAGTTTCAAAGTGGGACTGCACACGTTAAGGTATGAATATCAAAAAATGACTCTGCGGTGGGACCAGAAAGCTCTACAGTCAACTTCGTTGCTGGCAGGACTCGAACCTGCGCGGGGAGACCCCAATGGATTTCTAGTCCATCGCCTTAACCTCTCGGCCACAACAACACATAAAAACTAAAAATAAATTGAATTTTGCTAATATCAGACACTGGCTAAGTGGCTTATTCAAAGACTGCCATGTGAATAATTCTTGAAGTGAATACAAGGGAAAACCTACTATGACTGGCAAAAAGCTAACTTGGGAAGACTGAATGCATCACTTTAAATAAAAATCCTTGTGAATTTGGAGTTTCAAAGTGGGACTGCACACGTTAAGGTATGAATATCAAAAAATGACTCTGCGGTGGGACCAGAAAGCTCTACAGTCAACTTCGTTGCTGGCAGGACTCGAACCTGCGCGGGGAGACCCCAATGGATTTCTAGTCCATCGCCTTAACCTCTCGGCCACAACAACACATAAAAACTAAAAATAAATTGAATTTTGCTAATATCAGACACTGGCTAAGTGGCTTATACAAAGACTGCCATGTGAATAATTCTGGAAGTGGCGTATATAAAGACTGCCATGTGAATAATTCTGGAACACACATAATAAGGTAAGGGTTTGGTTTTTACTAGGTAAATTACCGTTGGTGCTTTTTTCCCTTGTTGGACGGTATATTTGATGGCTCCTCTTATCATGACATTTCCCCACGACTTACCTGAAAACCTTTTAAATTTGCGCATAATATCTAATGGAGATGCCGGGGATTGAACCCAGGACCTCATACATGCTAAGCATGCGCTCTACCACTGAGCTACATCCCCTGCACAACTGCCAAAAATGACTTTGTTTTCGCGTATATAAAGGAAGAAGTGTGAGAAAAAAACAATGAATGGAGACGTTTCCAAGGGAAAACCTACTATGACTGGCAAAAAGCTAACTTGGGAAGACTGAATGCATCACTTTAAATAAAAATCCTTGTGAATTTGGAGTTTCAAAGTGGGACTGCACACGTTAAGGTATGAATATCAAAAAATGACTCTGCGGTGGGACCAGAAAGCTCTACAGTCAACTTCGTTGCTGGCAGGACTCGAACCTGCGCGGGGAGACCCCAATGGATTTCTAGTCCATCGCCTTAACCTCTCGGCCACAACAACACATAAAAACTGGATAAATTGACTTTTGCCAATATCAGACACTGGCTAAGTGGCGTATATAAAGACTGCCATGTGAATAATTCTGGAACACACATAATAAGGTAAGGGTGTGGTTTTTACTTGGTAAATTACCGTTGGTGCTTTTTTTCCTTGTTGGACGGTATATTTGATGGCTCCTCTTATCATGACATTTCCCCACGACTTACCTGAAAACCTTTTAAATTTGCGCATAATATCTAATGGAGATGCTGGGGATTGAACCCAGGACCTCATACATGCTAAGCATGCGCTCTACCACTGAGCTACATCCCCTGCACAAATTCCAAAGATTACTTTGTTTTTGCGTATATAAAGGAAGAAGTGTGAGTAAAAAACAATGAATGGAGACGTTTCCAAGGGAAAACCTAACTAAGAAAACCTAAGAAAAGCTAACTTGGGAAGACTGAATGCATCACTTTAAATAAAAATCCTTGTGAATTTGGAGTTTCAAAGTGGGACTGCACACGTTAAGGTATGAATATCAAAAAATGACTCTGCGGTGGGACCAGAAAGCTCTACAGTCAACTTCGTTGCTGGCAGGACTCGAACCTGCGCGGGGAGACCCCAATGGATTTATAGTCCATCGCCTTAACCTCTCGGCCACAACAACACATAAAAACTAAAAATAAATTGAATTTTGCTAATATCAGACACTGGCTAAGTGGCTTATACAAAGACTGCCATGTGAATAATTCTTGAAGTGAATACAAGGGAAAACCTACTATGACTGGCAAAAAGCTAACTTGGGAAGACTGAATGCATCACTTTAAATAAAAATCCTTGTGAATTTGGAGTTTCAAAGTGGGACTGCACACGTTAAGGTATGAATATCAAAAAATGACTCTGCGGTGGGACCAGAAAGCTCTACAGTCAACTTCGTTGCTGGCAGGACTCGAACCTGCGCGGGGAGACCCCAATGGATTTCTAGTCCATCGCCTTAACCTCTCGGCCACAACAACACATAAAAACTGGATAAATTGACTTTTGCCAATATCAGACACTGGCTAAGTGGCGTATATAAAGACTGCCATGTGAATAATTCTGGAACACACATAATAAGGTAAGGGTGTGGTTTTTACTTGGTAAATTACCGTTGGTGCTTTTTTTCCTTGTTGGACGGTATATTTGATGGCTCCTCTTATCATGACATTTCCCCACGACTTACCTGAAACACTTATTAAATTTGCGCATAATATCTAATGGAGATGCTGGGGATTGAACCCAGGACCTCATACATGCAAAGCATGCGCTCTACCACTGAGCTACATCCCCTGCACAACTGCCAAAAATTACTTTGTTTTCGCGTATATAAAGGAAGAAGTGTGAGTAAAAAACAATGAATGGAGACGTTTCCAAGGGAAAACCTAACTAAGAAAACCTAAGAAAAGCTAACTTGGGAAGACTGAATGCATCACTTTAAATAAAAATCCTTGTGAATTTGGAGTTTCAAAGTGGGACTGCACACGTTAAGGTATGAATATGAAAAAATGACTCTGCGGTGGGACCAGAAAGCTCTACAGTCAACTTCGTTGCTGGCAGGACTCGAACCTGCGCGGGGAGACCCCAATGGATTTCTAGTCCATCGCCTTAACCTCTCGGCCACAACAACACATAAAAACTAAAAATAAATTGAATTTTGCTAATATCAGACACTGGCTAAGTGGCTTATACAAAGACTGCCATGTGAATAATTCTGGAAGTGGCGTATATAAAGACTGCCATGTGAATAATTCTGGAACACACATAATAAGGTAAGGGTTTGGTTTTTACTAGGTAAATTACCGTTGGTGCTTTTTTCCCTTGTTGGACGGTATATTTGATGGCTCCTCTTATCATGACATTTCCCCACGACTTACCTGAAAACCTTTTAAATTTGCGCATAATATCTAATGGAGATGCCGGGGATTGAACCCAGGACCTCATACATGCTAAGCATGCGCTCTACCACTGAGCTACATCCCCTGCACAACTGCCAAAAATGACTTTGTTTTCGCGTATATAAAGGAAGAAGTGTGAGAAAAAAACAATGAATGGAGACGTTTCCAAGGGAAAACCTACTATGACTGGCAAAAAGCTAACTTGGGAAGACTGAATGCATCACTTTAAATAAAAATCCTTGTGAATTTGGAGTTTCAAAGTGGGACTGCACACGTTAAGGTATGAATATCAAAAAATGACTCTGCGGTGGGACCAGAAAGCTCTACAGTCAACTTCGTTGCTGGCAGGACTCGAACCTGCGCGGGGAGACCCCAATGGATTTCTAGTCCATCGCCTTAACCTCTCGGCCACAACAACACATAAAAACTGGATAAATTGACTTTTGCCAATATCAGACACTGGCTAAGTGGCGTATATAAAGACTGCCATGTGAATAATTCTGGAACACACATAATAAGGTAAGGGTGTGGTTTTTACTTGGTAAATTACCGTTGGTGCTTTTTTTCCTTGTTGGACGGTATATTTGATGGCTCCTCTTATCATGACATTTCCCCACGACTTACCTGAAAACCTTTTAAATTTGCGCATAATATCTAATGGAGATGCTGGGGATTGAACCCAGGACCTCATACATGCTAAGCATGCGCTCTACCACTGAGCTACATCCCCTGCACAAATTCCAAAGATTACTTTGTTTTTGCGTATATAAAGGAAGAAGTGTGAGTAAAAAACAATGAATGGAGACGTTTCCAAGGGAAAACCTAACTAAGAAAACCTAAGAAAAGCTAACTTGGGAAGACTGAATGCATCACTTTAAATAAAAATCCTTGTGAATTTGGAGTTTCAAAGTGGGACTGCACACGTTAAGGTATGAATATCAAAAAATGACTCTGCGGTGGGACCAGAAAGCTCTACAGTCAACTTCGTTGCTGGCAGGACTCGAACCTGCGCGGGGAGACCCCAATGGATTTCTAGTCCATCGCCTTAACCTCTCGGCCACAACAACACATAAAAACTAAAAATAAATGGAATTTTGCTAATATCAGACACCGGCTAAGTGGCTTATACAAAGACTGCCATGTGAATAATTCTTGAAGTGAATACAAGGGAAAACCTACTATGACTGGCAAAAAGCTAACTTGGGAAGACTGAATGCATCACTTTAAATAAAAATCCTTGTGAATTTGGAGTTTCAAAGTGGGACTGCACACGTTAAGGTATGAATATCAAAAAATGACTCTGCGGTGGGACCAGAAAGCTCTACAGTCAACTTCGTTGCTGGCAGGACTCGAACCTGCGCGGGGAGACCCCAATGGATTTCTAGTCCATCGCCTTAACCTCTCGGCCACAACAACGCATAAAAACTGGATAAATTGACTTTTGCCAATATCAGACACTGGCTAAGTGGCGTATATAAAGACTGCCATGTGAATAATTCTGGAACACACATAATAAGGTAAGGGTGTGGTTTTTACTTGGTAAATTACCGTTGGTGCTTTTTTTCCTTGTTGGACGGTATATTTGATGGCTCCTCTTATCATGACATTTCCCCACGACTTACCTGAAACACTTATTAAATTTGCGCATAATATCTAATGGAGATGCCGGGGATTGAACCCAGGACCTCATACATGCTAAGCATGCGCTCTACCACTGAGCTACATCCCCTGCACAACTGCCAAAAATTACTTTGTTTTCGCGTATATAAAGGAAGAAGTGTGAGTAAAAAACAATGAATGGAGACGTTTCCAAGGGAAAACCTAACTAAGAAAACCTAAGAAAAGCTAACTTGGGAAGACTGAATGCATCACTTTAAATAAAAATCCTTGTGAATTTGGAGTTTCAAAGTGGGACTGCACACGTTAAGGTATGAATATCAAAAAATGACTCTGCGGTGGGACCAGAAAGCTCTACAGTCAACTTCGTTGCTGGCAGGACTCGAACCTGCGCGGGGAGACCCCAATGGATTTCTAGTCCATCGCCTTAACCTCTCGGCCACAACAACACATAAAAACTAAAAATAAATTGAATTTTGCTAATATCAGACACTGGCTAAGTGGCTTATACAAAGACTGCCATGTGAATAATTCTGGAAGTGGCGTATATAAAGACTGCCATGTGAATAATTCTGGAACACACATAATAAGGTAAGGGTTTGGTTTTTACTAGGTAAATTACCGTTGGTGCTTTTTTCCCTTGTTGGACGGTATATTTGATGGCTCCTCTTATCATGACATTTCCCCACGACTTACCTGAAAACCTTTTAAATTTGCGCATAATATCTAATGGAGATGCCGGGGATTGAACCCAGGACCTCATACATGCAAAGCATGCGCTCTACCACTGAGCTACATCCCCTGCACAAATTCCAAAAATTACTTTGTTTTTTCGTATATAAAGGAAGAAGTGTGAGAAAAAAACAATGAATGGAGACGTTTCCAAGGGAAAACCTACTATGACTGGCAAAAAGCTAACTTGGGAAGACTGAATGCATCACTTTAAATAAAAATCCTTGTGAATTTGGAGTTTCAAAGTGGGACTGCACACGTTAAGGTATGAATATCAAAAAATGACTCTGCGGTGGGACCAGAAAGCTCTACAGTCAACTTCGTTGCTGGCAGGACTCGAACCTGCGCGGGGAGAGCCCAATGGATTTCTAGTCCATCGCCTTAACCTCTCGGCCACAACAACGGATAAAAACTGGATAAATTGACTTTTGCCAATATCAGACACTGGCTAAGTGGCGTATATAAAGACTGCCATGTGAATAATTCTGGAACACACATAATAAGGTAAGGGTGTGGTTTTTACTTGGTAAATTACCGTTGGTGCTTTTTTTCCTTGTTGGACGGTATATTTGATGGCTCCTCTTATCATGACATTTCCCCACGACTTACCTGAAACACTTATTAAATTTGCGCATAATATCTAATGGAGATGCTGGGGATTGAACCCAGGACCTCATACATGCAAAGCATGCGCTCTACCACTGAGCTACATCCCCTGCACAACTGCCAAAAATTACTTTGTTTTCGCGTATATAAAGGAAGAAGTGTGAGTAAAAAACAATGAATGGAGACGTTTCCAAGGGAAAACCTAACTAAGAAAACCTAAGAAAAGCTAACTTGGGAAGACTGAATGCATCACTTTAAATAAAAATCCTTGTGAATTTGGAGTTTCAAAGTGGGACTGCACACGTTAAGGTATGAATATCAAAAAATGACTCTGCGGTGGGACCAGAAAGCTCTACAGTCAACTTCGTTGCTGGCAGGACTCGAACCTGCGCGGGGAGACCCCAATGGATTTCTAGTCCATCGCCTTAACCTCTCGGCCACAACAACACATAAAAACTAAAAATAAATTGAATTTTGCTAATATCAGACACTGGCTAAGTGGCTTATATAAAGACTGCCGTGTGAATAATTCTGGAACACACATAATAAGGTAAGGGTGTGGTTTTTACTTGGTAAATTACCGTTGGTGCTTTTTTCCCTTGTTGGACGGTATATTTGATGGCTCCTCTTATCATGACATTTCCCCACGACTTACCTGAAAACCTTTTAAATTTGCGCATAATATCTAATGGAGATGCCGGGGATTGAACCCAGGACCTCATACATGCAAAGCATGCGCTCTACCACTGAGCTACACCCCCTGCACAACTGCCAAAAATTACTTTGTTTTTGCGTATATAAAGGAAGAAGTGTGAGAAAAAAACAATGAATGGAGACGTTTCCAAGGGAAAACCTACTATGACTGGCAAAAAGCTAACTTGGGAAGACTGAATGCATCACTTAAAATAAAAATCCTTGTGAATTTGGAGTTTCAAAGTGGGACTACACACGTTAAGGTATGAATATCAAAGAATGACTCTGCGGTGGGACCAGAAAGCTCTACAGTCAACTTCGTTGCTGGTAGGACTCGAACCTGCGCGGGGAGACCCCAATGGATTTCTAGTCCATCGCCTTAACCTCTCGGCCACAACAACACATAAAAACTAAAAATAAATTGAATTTTGCTAATATCAGACACTGGCTAAGTGGCTTATACAAAGACTGCCATGTGAATAATTCTGGAAGTGAATACAAGGGAAAACCTACTATGACTGGCAAAAAGCTAACTTGGGAAGACTGAATGCATCACTTTAAATAAAAATCCTTGTGAATTTGGAGTTTCAAAGTGGGACTGCACACGTTAAGGTATGAATATCAAAAAATGACTCTGCGGTGGGACCAGAAAGCTCTACAGTCAACTTCGTTGCTGGCAGGACTCGAACCTGCGCGGGGAGACCCCAATGGATTTCTAGTCCATCGCCTTAACCTCTCGGCCACAACAACACATAAAAACTAAAAATAAATTGAATTTTGCTAATATCAGACACTGGCTAAGTGGCTTATACAAAGACTGCCATGTGAATAATTCTTGAAGTGGCGTATATAAAGACTGCCATGTGAATAATTCTGGAACACACATAATAAGGTAAGGGTGTGGTTTTTACTTGGTAAATTACCGTTGGTGCTTTTTTTCCTTGTTGGACGGTGTATTTGATGGCTCCTCTTATCATGACATTTCCCCACGACTTACCTGAAAACCTTTTAAATTTGCGCATAATATCTAATGGAGATGCCGGGGATTGAACCCAGGACCTCATACATGCAAAGCATGCGCTCTACCACTGAGCTACACCCCCTGCACAACTGCCAAAAATTACTTTGTTTTTGCGTATATAAAGGAAGAAGTGTGAGAAAAAAACAATGAATGGAGACGTTTCCAAGGGAAAACCTACTATGACTGGCAAAAAGCTAACTTGGGAAGACTGAATGCATCACTTTAAATAAAAATCCTTGTGAATTTGGAGTTTCAAAGTGGGACTGCACACGTTAAGGTATGAATATCAAAAAATGACTCTGCGGTGGGACCAGAAAGCTCTACAGTCAACTTCGTTGCTGGCAGGACTCGAACCTGCGCGGGGAGACCCCAATGGATTTCTAGTCCATCGCCTTAACCTCTCGGCCACAACAACACATAAAAACTAAAAATAAATTGAATTTTGCTAATATCAGACACTGGCTAAGTGGCTTATTCAAAGACTGCCATGTGAATAATTCTTGAAGTGAATACAAGGGAAAACCTACTATGACTGGCAAAAAGCTAACTTGGGAAGACTGAATGCATCACTTTAAATAAAAATCCTTGTGAATTTGGAGTTTCAAAGTGGGACTGCACACGTTAAGGTATGAATATCAAAAAATGACTCTGCGGTGGGACCAGAAAGCTCTACAGTCAACTTCGTTGCTGGCAGGACTCGAACCTGCGCGGGGAGACCCCAATGGATTTCTAGTCCATCGCCTTAACCTCTCGGCCACAACAACGCATAAAAACTGGATAAATTGACTTTTGCCAATATCAGACACTGGCTAAGTGGCGTATATAAAGACTGCCATGTGAATAATTCTGGAACACACATAATAAGGTAAGGGTGTGGTTTTTACTTGGTAAATTACCGTTGGTGCTTTTTTTCCTTGTTGGACGGTATATTTGATGGCTCCTCTTATCATGACATTTCCCCACGACTTACCTGAAACACTTATTAAATTTGCGCATAATATCTAATGGAGATGCTGGGGATTGAACCCAGGACCTCATACATGCAAAGCATGCGCTCTACCACTGAGCTACATCCCCTGCACAACTGCCAAAAATTACTTTGTTTTCGCGTATATAAAGGAAGAAGTGTGAGTAAAAAACAATGAATGGAGACGTTTCCAAGGGAAAACCTAACTAAGAAAACCTAAGAAAAGCTAACTTGGGAAGACTGAATGCATCACTTTAAATAAAAATCCTTGTGAATTTGGAGTTTCAAAGTGGGACTGCACACGTTAAGGTATGAATATCAAAAAATGACTCTGCGGTGGGACCAGAAAGCTCTACAGTCAACTTCGTTGCTGGCAGGACTCGAACCTGCGCGGGGAGACCCCAATGGATTTCTAGTCCATCGCCTTAACCTCTCGGCCACAACAACACATAAAAACTAAAAATAAATTGAATTTTGCTAATATCAGACACTGGCTAAGTGGCTTATATAAAGACTGCCGTGTGAATAATTCTGGAACACACATAATAAGGTAAGGGTGTGGTTTTTACTTGGTAAATTACCGTTGGTGCTTTTTTCCCTTGTTGGACGGTATATTTGATGGCTCCTCTTATCAAGACATTTCCCCACGACTTACCTGAAAACCTTTTAAATTTGCGCACAATATCTAATGGAGATGCCGGGGATTGAACCCAGGACCTCATACATGCAAAGCATGCGCTCTACCACTGAGCTACACCCCCTGCACAACTGCCAAAAATTACTTTGTTTTTGCGTATATAAAGGAAGAAGTGTGAGAAAAAAACAATGAATGGAGACGTTTCCAAGGGAAAACCTACTATGACTGGCAAAAAGCTAACTTGGGAAGACTGAATGCATCACTTAAAATAAAAATCCTTGTGAATTTGGAGTTTCAAAGTGGGACTACACACGTTAAGGTATGAATATCAAAGAATGACTCTGCGGTGGGACCAGAAAGCTCTACAGTCAACTTCGTTGCTGGTAGGACTCGAACCTGCGCGGGGAGACCCCAATGGATTTCTAGTCCATCGCCTTAACCTCTCGGCCACAACAACACATAAAAACTAAAAATAAATTGAATTTTGCTAATATCAGACACTGGCTAAGTGGCTTATACAAAGACTGCCATGTGAATAATTCTGGAAGTGAATACAAGGGAAAACCTACTATGACTGGCAAAAAGCTAACTTGGGAAGACTGAATGCATCACTTTAAATAAAAATCCTTGTGAATTTGGAGTTTCAAAGTGGGACTGCACACGTTAAGGTATGAATATCAAAAAATGACTCTGCGGTGGGACCAGAAAGCTCTACAGTCAACTTCGTTGCTGGCAGGACTCGAACCTGCGCGGGGAGACCCCAATGGATTTCTAGTCCGTCGCCTTAACCTCTCGGCCACAACAACACATAAAAACTAAAAATAAATTGAATTTTGCTAATATCAGACACTGGCTAAGTGGCTTATACAAAGACTGCCATGTGAATAATTCTTGAAGTGGCGTATATAAAGACTGCCATGTGAATAATTCTGGAACACACATAATAAGGTAAGGGTGTGGTTTTTACTTGCTAAATTACCGTTGGTGCTTTTTTCCCTTGTTGGACGGTATATTTGATGGCTCCTCTTATCATGACATTTCCCCACGACTTACCTGAAAACCTTTTAAATTTGCGCATAATATCTAATGGAGATGCCGGGGATTGAACCCAGGACCTCATACATGCTAAGCATGCGCTCTACCACTGAGCTACATCCCCTGCACAAATTCCAAAAATTACTTTGTTTTTTCGTATATAAAGGAAGAAGTGTGAGAAAAAAACAATGAATGGAGACGTTTCCAAGGGAAAACCTACTATGACTGGCAAAAAGCTAACTTGGGAAGACTGAATGCATCACTTTAAATAAAAATCCTTGTGAATTTGGAGTTTCAAAGTGGGACTGCACACGTTAAGGTATGAATATCAAAAAATGACTCTGCGGTGGGACCAGAAAGCTCTACAGTCAACTTCGTTGCTGGCAGGACTCGAACCTGCGCGGGGAGACCCCAATGGATTTCTAGTCCATCGCCTTAACCTCTCGGCCACAACAACGCATAAAAACTGGATAAATTGAATTTTGCTAATATCAGACACTGGCTAAGTGGCTTATACAAAGACTGCCATGTGAATAATTCTGGAAGTGAATACAAGGGAAAACCTACTATGACTGGCAAAAAGCTAACTTGGGAAGACTGAATGCATCACTTTAAATAAAAATCCTTGTGAATTTGGAGTTTCAAAGTGGGACTGCACACGTTAAGGTATGAATATCAAAAAATGACTCTGCGGTGGGACCAGAAAGCTCTACAGTCAACTTCGTTGCTGGCAGGACTCGAACCTGCGCGGGGAGACCCCAATGGATTTCTAGTCCGTCGCCTTAACCTCTCGGCCACAACAACACATAAAAACTAAAAATAAATTGAATTTTGCTAATATCAGACACTGGCTAAGTGGCTTATACAAAGACTGCCATGTGAATAATTCTTGAAGTGGCGTATATAAAGACTGCCATGTGAATAATTCTGGAACACACATAATAAGGTAAGGGTGTGGTTTTTACTTGCTAAATTACCGTTGGTGCTTTTTTCCCTTGTTGGACGGTATATTTGATGGCTCCTCTTATCATGACATTTCCCCACGACTTACCTGAAAACCTTTTAAATTTGCGCATAATATCTAATGGAGATGCCGGGGATTGAACCCAGGACCTCATACATGCTAAGCATGCGCTCTACCACTGAGCTACATCCCCTGCACAAATTCCAAAAATTACTTTGTTTTTTCGTATATAAAGGAAGAAGTGTGAGAAAAAAACAATGAATGGAGACGTTTCCAAGGGAAAACCTACTATGACTGGCAAAAAGCTAACTTGGGAAGACTGAATGCATCACTTTAAATAAAAATCCTTGTGAATTTGGAGTTTCAAAGTGGGACTGCACACGTTAAGGTATGAATATCAAAAAATGACTCTGCGGTGGGACCAGAAAGCTCTACAGTCAACTTCGTTGCTGGCAGGACTCGAACCTGCGCGGGGAGACCCCAATGGATTTCTAGTCCATCGCCTTAACCTCTCGGCCACAACAACGCATAAAAACTGGATAAATTGACTTTTGCCAATATCAGACACTGGCTAAGTGGCGTATATAAAGACTGCCATGTGAATAATTCTGGAACACACATAATAAGGTAAGGGTGTGGTTTTTACTTGGTAAATTACCGTTGGTGCTTTTTTTCCTTGTTGGACGGTATATTTGATGGCTCCTCTTATCATGACATTTCCCCACGACTTACCTGAAACACTTATTAAATTTGCGCATAATATCTAATGGAGATGGCGGGGATTGAACCCAGGACCTCATACATGCTAAGCATGCGCTCTACCACTGAGCTACATCCCCTGCACAAATTCCAAAAATTACTTTGTTTTTTCGTATATAAAGGAAGAAGTGTGAGAAAAAAACAATGAATGGAGACGTTTCCAAGGGAAAACCTACTATGACTGGCAAAAAGCTAACTTGGGAAGACTGAATGCATCACTTTAAATAAAAATCCTTGTGAATTTGGAGTTTCAAAGTGGGACTGCACACGTTAAGGTATGAATATCAAAAAATGACTCTGCGGTGGGACCAGAAAGCTCTACAGTCAACTTCGTTGCTGGCAGGACTCGAACCTGCGCTGGGAGACCCCAATGGATTTCTAGTCCATCGCCTTAACCTCTCGGCCACAACAACGCATAAAAACTGGATAAATTGACTTTTGCCAATATCAGACACTGGCTAAGTGGCGTATATAAAGACTGCCATGTGAATAATTCTGGAACACACATAATAAGGTAAGGGTGTGGTTTTTACTTGGTAAATTACCGTTGGTGCTTTTTTTCCTTGTTGGACGGTATATTTGATGGCTCCTCTTATCATGACATTTCCCCACGACTTACCTGAAACACTTATTAAATTTGCGCATAATATCTAATGGAGATGCTGGGGATTGAACCCAGGACCTCATACATGCAAAGCATGCGCTCTACCACTGAGCTACATCCCTGCACAACTGCCAAAAATTACTTTGTTTTCGCGTATATAAAGGAAGAAGTGTGAGTAAAAAACAATGAATGGAGACGTTTCCAAGGGAAAACCTAACTAAGAAAACCTAAGAAAAGCTAACTTGGGAAGACTGAATGCATCACTTTAAATAAAAATCCTTGTGAATTTGGAGTTTCAAAGTGGGACTGCACACGTTAAGGTATGAATATCAAAAAATGACTCTGCGGTGGGACCAGAAAGCTCTACAGTCAACTTCGTTGCTGGCAGGACTCGAACCTGCGCGGGGAGACCCCAATGGATTTCTAGTCCATCGCCTTAACCTCTCGGCCACAACAACACATAAAAACTAAAAATAAATTGAATCTTGCTAATATCAGACACTGGCTAAGTGGCTTATACAAAGACTGCCATGTGAATAATTCTGGAAGTGGCGTATATAAAAACTGCCATGTGAATAATTCTGGAACACACATAATAAGGTAAGGGTGTGGTTTTTACCTGGTAAATTACCGTTGGTGCTTTTTTCCCTTGTTGGACGGTATATTTGATGGCTCCTCTTATCATGACATTTCCCCACGACTTACCTGAAAACCTTTTAAATTTGCGCATAATATCTAATGGAGATGCCGGGGATTGAACCCAGGACCTCATACATGCAAAGCATGCGCTCTACCACTGAGCTACACCCCCTGCACAACTGCCAAAAGTTACTTTGTTTTTGTGTATATAAAGGAAGAAGTGTGAGAAAAAAACAATGAATGGAGACGTTTCCAAGGGAAAACCTACTATGACTGGCAAAAAGCTAACTTGGGAAGACTGAATGCATCACTTTAAATAAAAATCCTTGTGAATTTGGAGTTTCAAAGTGGGACTGCACACGTTAAGGTATGAATATCAAAAAATGACTCTGCGGTGGGACCAGAAAGCTCTACAGTCAACTTCGTTGCTGGCAGGACTCGAACCTGCGCGGGGAGACCCCAATGGATTTCTAGTCCATCGCCTTAACCTCTCGGCCACAACAACACATAAAAACTAAAAATAAATTGAATCTTGCTAATATCAGACACTGGCTAAGTGGCTTATGCAAAGACTGCCATGTGAATAATTCTGGAAGTGGCGTATATAAAAACTGCCATGTGAATAATTCTGGAACACACATAATAAGGTAAGGGTGTGGTTTTTACTTGGTAAATTACCGTTGGTGCTTTTTTCCCTTGTTGGACGGTATATTTGATGGCTCCTCTTATCATGACATTTCCCCACGACTTACCTGAAAACCTTTTAAATTTGCGCATAATATCTAATGGAGATGCCGGGGATTGAACCCAGGACCTCATACATGCAAAGCATGCGCTCTACCACTGAGCTACACCCCCTGCACAACTGCCAAAAATTACTTTGTTTTTGTGTATATAAAGGAAGAAGTGTGAGAAAAAAACAATGAATGGAGACGTTTCCAAGGGAAAACCTACTATGACTGGCAAAAAGCTAACTTGGGAAGACTGAATGCATCACTTTAAATAAAAATCCTTGTGAATTTGGAGTTTCAAAGTGGGACTGCACACGTTAAGGTATGAATATCAAAAAATGACTCTGCGGTGGGACCAGAAAGCTCTACAGTCAACTTCGTTGCTGGCAGGACTCGAACCTGCGCGGGGAGACCCCAATGGATTTCTAGTCCATCGCCTTAACCTCTCGGCCACAACAACGCATAAAAACTGGATAAATTGACTTTTGCCAATATCAGACACTGGCTAAGTGGCGTATATAAAGACTGCCATGTGAATAATTCTGGAACACACATAATAAGGTAAGGGTGTGGTTTTTACTTGGTAAATTACCGTTGGTGCTTTTTTCCCTTGTTGGACGGTATATTTGATGGCTCCTCTTATCATGACATTTCCCCACGACTTACCTGAAAACCTTTTAAATTTGCGCATAATATCTAATGGAGATGCCGGGGATTGAACCCAGGACCTCATACATGCAAAGCATGCGCTCTACCACTGAGCTACACCCCCTGCACAACTGCCAAAAATTACTTTGTTTTTGTGTATATAAAGGAAGAAGTGTGAGAAAAAAACAATGAATGGAGACGTTTCCAAGGGAAAACCTACTATGACTGGCAAAAAGCTAACTTGGGAAGACTGAATGCATCACTTTAAATAAAAATCCTTGTGAATTTGGAGTTTCAAAGTGGGACTGCACACGTTAAGGTATGAATATCAAAAAATGACTCTGCGGTGGGACCAGAAAGCTCTACAGTCAACTTCGTTGCTGGCAGGACTCGAACCTGCGCGGGGAGACCCCAATGGATTTCTAGTCCATCGCCTTAACCTCTCGGCCACAACAACGCATAAAAACTGGATAAATTGACTTTTGCCAATATCAGACACTGGCTAAGTGGCGTATATAAAGACTGCCATGTGAATAATTCTGGAACACACATAATAAGGTAAGGGTGTGGTTTTTACTTGGTAAATTACCGTTGGTGCTTTTTTTCCTTGTTGGACGGTATATTTGATGGCTCCTCTTATCATGACATTTCCCCACGACTTACCTGAAACACTTATTAAATTTGCGCATAATATCTAATGGAGATGCTGGGGATTGAACCCAGGACCTCATACATGCAAAGCATGCGCTCTACCACTGAGCTACATCCCCTGCACAACTGCCAAAAATTACTTTGTTTTCGCGTATATAAAGGAAGAAGTGTGAGTAAAAAACAATGAATGGAGACGTTTCCAAGGGAAAACCTAACTAAGAAAACCTAAGAAAAGCTAACTTGGGAAGACTGAATGCATCACTTTAAATAAAAATCCTTGTGAATTTGGAGTTTCAAAGTGGGACTGCACACGTTAAGGTATGAATATCAAAAAATGACTCTGCGGTGGGACCAGAAAGCTCTACAGTCAACTTCGTTGCTGGCAGGACTCGAACCTGCGCGGGGAGACCCCAATGGATTTCTAGTCCATCGCCTTAACCTCTCGGCCACAACAACACATAAAAACTAAAAATAAATTGAATTTTGCTAATATCAGACACTGGCTAAGTGGCTTATATAAAGACTGCCGTGTGAATAATTCTGGAACACACATAATAAGGTAAGGGTGTGGTTTTTACTTGGTAAATTACCGTTGGTGCTTTTTTCCCTTGTTGGACGGTATATTTGATGGCTCCTCTTATCATGACATTTCCCCACGACTTACCTGAAAACCTTTTAAATTTGCGCATAATATCTAATGGAGATGCCGGGGATTGAACCCAGGACCTCATACATGCAAAGCATGCGCTCTACCACTGAGCTACACCCCCTGCACAACTGCCAAAAATTACTTTGTTTTTGCGTATATAAAGGAAGAAGTGTGAGAAAAAAACAATGAATGGAGACGTTTCCAAGGGAAAACCTACTATGACTGGCAAAAAGCTAACTTGGGAAGACTGAATGCATCACTTAAAATAAAAATCCTTGTGAATTTGGAGTTTCAAAGTGGGACTACACACGTTAAGGTATGAATATCAAAGAATGACTCTGCGGTGGGACCAGAAAGCTCTACAGTCAACTTCGTTGCTGGTAGGACTCGAACCTGCGCGGGGAGACCCCAATGGATTTCTAGTCCATCGCCTTAACCTCTCGGCCACAACAACACATAAAAACTAAAAATAAATTGAATTTTGCTAATATCAGACACTGGCTAAGTGGCTTATACAAAGACTGCCATGTGAATAATTCTGGAAGTGAATACAAGGGAAAACCTACTATGACTGGCAAAAAGCTAACTTGGGAAGACTGAATGCATCACTTTAAATAAAAATCCTTGTGAATTTGGAGTTTCAAAGTGGGACTGCACACGTTAAGGTATGAATATCAAAAAATGACTCTGCGGTGGGACCAGAAAGCTCTACAGTCAACTGCGTTGCTGGCAGGACTCGAACCTGCGCGGGGAGACCCCAATGGATTTCTAGTCCATCGCCTTAACCTCTCGGCCACAACAACACATAAAAACTAAAAATAAATTGAATTTTGCTAATATCAGACACTGGCTAAGTGGCTTATACAAAGACTGCCATGTGAATAATTCTTGAAGTGGCGTATATAAAGACTGCCATGTGAATAATTCTGGAACACACATAATAAGGTAAGGGTGTGGTTTTTACTTGGTAAATTACCGTTGGTGCTTTTTTTCCTTGTTGGACGGTATATTTGATGGCTCCTCTTATCATGACATTTCCCCACGACTTACCTGAAAACCTTTTAAATTTGCGCATAATATCTAATGGAGATGCCGGGGATTGAACCCAGGACCTCATACATGCAAAGCATGCGCTCTACCACTGAGCTACACCCCCTGCACAACTGCCAAAAATTACTTTGTTTTTGCGTATATAAAGGAAGAAGTGTGAGAAAAAAACAATGAATGGAGACGTTTCCAAGGGAAAACCTACTATGACTGGCAAAAAGCTAACTTGGGAAGACTGAATGCATCACTTTAAATAAAAATCCTTGTGAATTTGGAGTTTCAAAGTGGGACTGCACACGTTAAGGTATGAATATCAAAAAATGACTCTGCGGTGGGACCAGAAAGCTCTACAGTCAACTTCGTTGCTGGCAGGACTCGAACCTGCGCGGGGAGACCCCAATGGATTTCTAGTCCATCGCCTTAACCTCTCGGCCACAACAACACATAAAAACTAAAAATAAATTGAATTTTGCTAATATCAGACACTGGCTAAGTGGCTTATACAAAGACTGCCATGTGAATAATTCTTGAAGTGGCGTATATAAAGACTGCCATGTGAATAATTCTGGAACACACATAATAAGGTAAGGGTGTGGTTTTTACTTGGTAAATTACCGTTGGTGCTTTTTTTCCTTGTTGGACGGTATATTTGATGGCTCCTCTTATCATGACATTTCCCCACGACTTACCTGAAAACCTTTTAAATTTGCGCATAATATCTAATGGAGATGCCGGGGATTGAACCCAGGACCTCATACATGCAAAGCATGCGCTCTACCACTGAGCTACACCCCCTGCACAACTGCCAAAAATTACTTTGTTTTTGCGTATATAAAGGAAGAAGTGTGAGAAAAAAACAATGAATGGAGACGTTTCCAAGGGAAAACCTACTATGACTGGCAAAAAGCTAACTTGGGAAGACTGAATGCATCACTTTAAATAAAAATCCTTGTGAATTTGGAGTTTCAAAGTGGGACTGCACACGTTAAGGTATGAATATCAAAAAATGACTCTGCGGTGGGACCAGAAAGCTCTACAGTCAACTTCGTTGCTGGCAGGACTCGAACCTGCGCGGGGAGACCCCAATGGATTTCTAGTCCATCGCCTTAACCTCTCGGCCACAACAACACATAAAAACTAAAAATAAATTGAATTTTGCTAATATCAGACACTGGCTAAGTGGCTTATTCAAAGACTGCCATGTGAATAATTCTTGAAGTGAATACAAGGGAAAACCTACTATGACTGGCAAAAAGCTAACTTGGGAAGACTGAATGCATCACTTTAAATAAAAATCCTTGTGAATTTGGAGTTTCAAAGTGGGACTGCACACGTTAAGGTATGAATATCAAAAAATGACTCTGCGGTGGGACCAGAAAGCTCTACAGTCAACTTCGTTGCTGGCAGGACTCGAACCTGCGCGGGGAGACCCCAATGGATTTCTAGTCCATCGCCTTAACCTCTCGGCCACAACAACGCATAAAAACTGGATAAATTGACTTTTGCCAATATCAGACACTGGCTAAGTGGCGTATATAAAGACTGCCATGTGAATAATTCTGGAACACACATAATAAGGTAAGGGTGTGGTTTTTACTTGGTAAATTACCGTTGGTGCTTTTTTTCCTTGTTGGACGGTATATTTGATGGCTCCTCTTATCATGACATTTCCCCACGACTTACCTGAAACACTTATTAAATTTGCGCATAATATCTAATGGAGATGCTGGGGATTGAACCCAGGACCTCATACATGCAAAGCATGCGCTCTACCACTGAGCTACATCCCCTGCACAACTGCCAAAAATTACTTTGTTTTCGCGTATATAAAGGAAGAAGTGTGAGTAAAAAACAATGAATGGAGACGTTTCCAAGGGAAAACCTAACTAAGAAAACCTAAGAAAAGCTAACTTGGGAAGACTGAATGCATCACTTTAAATAAAAATCCTTGTGAATTTGGAGTTTCAAAGTGGGACTGCACACGTTAAGGTATGAATATGAAAAAATGACTCTGCGGTGGGACCAGAAAGCTCTACAGTCAACTTCGTTGCTGGCAGGACTCGAACCTGCGCGGGGAGACCCCAATGGATTTCTAGTCCATCGCCTTAACCTCTCGGCCACAACAACACATAAAAACTAAAAATAAATTGAATTTTGCTAATATCAGACACTGGCTAAGTGGCTTATACAAAGACTGCCATGTGAATAATTCTGGAAGTGGCGTATATAAAGACTGCCATGTGAATAATTCTGGAACACACATAATAAGGTAAGGGTTTGGTTTTTACTAGGTAAATTACCGTTGGTGCTTTTTTCCCTTGTTGGACGGTATATTTGATGGCTCCTCTTATCATGACATTTCCCCACGACTTACCTGAAAACCTTTTAAATTTGCGCATAATATCTAATGGAGATGCCGGGGATTGAACCCAGGACCTCATACATGCTAAGCATGCGCTCTACCACTGAGCTACATCCCCTGCACAACTGCCAAAAATGACTTTGTTTTCGCGTATATAAAGGAAGAAGTGTGAGAAAAAAACAATGAATGGAGACGTTTCCAAGGGAAAACCTACTATGACTGGCAAAAAGCTAACTTGGGAAGACTGAATGCATCACTTTAAATAAAAATCCTTGTGAATTTGGAGTTTCAAAGTGGGACTGCACACGTTAAGGTATGAATATCAAAAAATGACTCTGCGGTGGGACCAGAAAGCTCTACAGTCAACTTCGTTGCTGGCAGGACTCGAACCTGCGCGGGGAGACCCCAATGGATTTCTAGTCCATCGCCTTAACCTCTCGGCCACAACAACACATAAAAACTAAAAATAAATTGAATTTTGCTAATATCAGACACTGGCTAAGTGGCTTATATAAAGACTGCCGTGTGAATAATTCTGGAACACACATAATAAGGTAAGGGTGTGGTTTTTACTTGGTAAATTACCGTTGGTGCTTTTTTCCCTTGTTGGACGGTATATTTGATGGCTCCTCTTATCATGACATTTCCCCACGACTTACCTGAAAACCTTTTAAATTTGCGCATAATATCTAATGGAGATGCTGGGGATTGAACCCAGGACCTCATACATGCTAAGCATGCGCTCTACCACTGAGCTACATCCCCTGCACAAATTCCAAAGATTACTTTGTTTTTGCGTATATAAAGGAAGAAGTGTGAGAAAAAAACAATGAATGGAGACGTTTCCAAGGGAAAACCTACTATGACTGGCAAAAAGCTAACTTGGGAAGACTGAATGCATCACTTTAAATAAAAATCCTTGTGAATTTGGAGTTTCAAAGTGGGACTGCACACGTTAAGGTATGAATATCAAAAAATGACTCTGCGGTGGGACCAGAAAGCTCTACAGTCAACTTCGTTGCTGGCAGGACTCGAACCTGCGCGGGGAGACCCCAATGGATTTCTAGTCCATCGCCTTAACCTCTCGGCCACAACAACGCATAAAAACTGGATAAATTGACTTTTGCCAATATCAGACACTGGCTAAGTGGCGTATATAAAGACTGCCATGTGAATAATTCTGGAACACACATAATAAGGTAAGGGTGTGGTTTTTACTTGGTAAATTACCGTTGGTGCTTTTTTTCCTTGTTGGACGGTATATTTGATGGCTCCTCTTATCATGACATTTCCCCACGACTTACCTGAAACACTTATTAAATTTGCGCATAATATCTAATGGAGATGGCGGGGATTGAACCCAGGACCTCATACATGCTAAGCATGCGCTCTACCACTGAGCTACATCCCCTGCACAAATTCCAAAAATTACTTTGTTTTTTCGTATATAAAGGAAGAAGTGTGAGAAAAAAACAATGAATGGAGACGTTTCCAAGGGAAAACCTACTATGACTGGCAAAAAGCTAACTTGGGAAGACTGAATGCATCACTTTAAATAAAAATCCTTGTGAATTTGGAGTTTCAAAGTGGGACTGCACACGTTAAGGTATGAATATCAAAAAATGACTCTGCGGTGGGACCAGAAAGCTCTACAGTCAACTTCGTTGCTGGCAGGACTCGAACCTGCGCGGGGAGACCCCAATGGATTTCTAGTCCGTCGCCTTAACCTCTCGGCCACAACAACACATAAAAACTAAAAATAAATTGAATTTTGCTAATATCAGACACTGGCTAAGTGGCTTATACAAAGACTGCCATGTGAATAATTCTTGAAGTGGCGTATATAAAGACTGCCATGTGAATAATTCTGGAACACACATAATAAGGTAAGGGTGTGGTTTTTACTTGCTAAATTACCGTTGGTGCTTTTTTCCCTTGTTGGACGGTATATTTGATGGCTCCTCTTATCATGACATTTCCCCACGACTTACCTGAAAACCTTTTAAATTTGCGCATAATATCTAATGGAGATGCCGGGGATTGAACCCAGGACCTCATACATGCTAAGCATGCGCTCTACCACTGAGCTACATCCCCTGCACAAATTCCAAAAATTACTTTGTTTTTTCGTATATAAAGGAAGAAGTGTGAGAAAAAAACAATGAATGGAGACGTTTCCAAGGGAAAACCTACTATGACTGGCAAAAAGCTAACTTGGGAAGACTGAATGCATCACTTTAAATAAAAATCCTTGTGAATTTGGAGTTTCAAAGTGGGACTGCACACGTTAAGGTATGAATATCAAAAAATGACTCTGCGGTGGGACCAGAAAGCTCTACAGTCAACTTCGTTGCTGGCAGGACTCGAACCTGCGCTGGGAGACCCCAATGGATTTCTAGTCCATCGCCTTAACCTCTCGGCCACAACAACGCATAAAAACTGGATAAATTGACTTTTGCCAATATCAGACACTGGCTAAGTGGCGTATATAAAGACTGCCATGTGAATAATTCTGGAACACACATAATAAGGTAAGGGTGTGGTTTTTACTTGGTAAATTACCGTTGGTGCTTTTTTTCCTTGTTGGACGGTATATTTGATGGCTCCTCTTATCATGACATTTCCCCACGACTTACCTGAAACACTTATTAAATTTGCGCATAATATCTAATGGAGATGGCGGGGATTGAACCCAGGACCTCATACATGCTAAGCATGCGCTCTACCACTGAGCTACATCCCCTGCACAAATTCCAAAAATTACTTTGTTTTTTCGTATATAAAGGAAGAAGTGTGAGAAAAAAACAATGAATGGAGACGTTTCCAAGGGAAAACCTACTATGACTGGCAAAAAGCTAACTTGGGAAGACTGAATGCATCACTTTAAATAAAAATCCTTGTGAATTTGGAGTTTCAAAGTGGGACTGCACACGTTAAGGTATGAATATCAAAAAATGACTCTGCGGTGGGACCAGAAAGCTCTACAGTCAACTTCGTTGCTGGCAGGACTCGAACCTGCGCTGGGAGACCCCAATGGATTTCTAGTCCATCGCCTTAACCTCTCGGCCACAACAACGCATAAAAACTGGATAAATTGACTTTTGCCAATATCAGACACTGGCTAAGTGGCGTATATAAAGACTGCCATGTGAATAATTCTGGAACACACATAATAAGGTAAGGGTGTGGTTTTTACTTGGTAAATTACCGTTGGTGCTTTTTTTCCTTGTTGGACGGTATATTTGATGGCTCCTCTTATCATGACATTTCCCCACGACTTACCTGAAACACTTATTAAATTTGCGCATAATATCTAATGGAGATGCTGGGGATTGAACCCAGGACCTCATACATGCAAAGCATGCGCTCTACCACTGAGCTACATCCCTGCACAACTGCCAAAAATTACTTTGTTTTCGCGTATATAAAGGAAGAAGTGTGAGTAAAAAACAATGAATGGAGACGTTTCCAAGGGAAAACCTAACTAAGAAAACCTAAGAAAAGCTAACTTGGGAAGACTGAATGCATCACTTTAAATAAAAATCCTTGTGAATTTGGAGTTTCAAAGTGGGACTGCACACGTTAAGGTATGAATATCAAAAAATGACTCTGCGGTGGGACCAGAAAGCTCTACAGTCAACTTCGTTGCTGGCAGGACTCGAACCTGCGCGGGGAGACCCCAATGGATTTCTAGTCCATCGCCTTAACCTCTCGGCCACAACAACACATAAAAACTAAAAATAAATTGAATCTTGCTAATATCAGACACTGGCTAAGTGGCTTATACAAAGACTGCCATGTGAATAATTCTGGAAGTGGCGTATATAAAAACTGCCATGTGAATAATTCTGGAACACACATAATAAGGTAAGGGTGTGGTTTTTACTTGGTAAATTACCGTTGGTGCTTTTTTCCCTTGTTGGACGGTATATTTGATGGCTCCTCTTATCATGACATTTCCCCACGACTTACCTGAAAACCTTTTAAATTTGCGCATAATATCTAATGGAGATGCCGGGGATTGAACCCAGGACCTCATACATGCAAAGCATGCGCTCTACCACTGAGCTACACCCCCTGCACAACTGCCAAAAATTACTTTGTTTTTGTGTATATAAAGGAAGAAGTGTGAGAAAAAAACAATGAATGGAGACGTTTCCAAGGGAAAACCTACTATGACTGGCAAAAAGCTAACTTGGGAAGACTGAATGCATCACTTTAAATAAAAATCCTTGTGAATTTGGAGTTTCAAAGTGGGACTGCACACGTTAAGGTATGAATATCAAAAAATGACTCTGCGGTGGGACCAGAAAGCTCTACAGTCAACTTCGTTGCTGGCAGGACTCGAACCTGCGCGGGGAGACCCCAATGGATTTCTAGTCCATCGCCTTAACCTCTCGGCCACAACAACGCATAAAAACTGGATAAATTGACTTTTGCCAATATCAGACACTGGCTAAGTGGCGTATATAAAGACTGCCATGTGAATAATTCTGGAACACACATAATAAGGTAAGGGTGTGGTTTTTACTTGCTAAATTACCGTTGGTGCTTTTTTCCCTTGTTGGACGGTATATTTGATGGCTCCTCTTATCATGACATTTCCCCACGACTTACCTGAAAACCTTTTAAATTTGCGCATAATATCTAATGGAGATGCCGGGGATTGAACCCAGGACCTCATACATGCTAAGCATGCGCTCTACCACTGAGCTACATCCCCTGCACAAATTCCAAAAATTACTTTGTTTTTTCGTATATAAAGGAAGAAGTGTGAGAAAAAAACAATGAATGGAGACGTTTCCAAGGGAAAACCTACTATGACTGGCAAAAAGCTAACTTGGGAAGACTGAATGCATCACTTTAAATAAAAATCCTTGTGAATTTGGAGTTTCAAAGTGGGACTGCACACGTTAAGGTATGAATATCAAAAAATGACTCTGCGGTGGGACCAGAAAGCTCTACAGTCAACTTCGTTGCTGGCAGGACTCGAACCTGCGCTGGGAGACCCCAATGGATTTCTAGTCCATCGCCTTAACCTCTCGGCCACAACAACGCATAAAAACTGGATAAATTGACTTTTGCCAATATCAGACACTGGCTAAGTGGCGTATATAAAGACTGCCATGTGAATAATTCTGGAACACACATAATAAGGTAAGGGTGTGGTTTTTACTTGGTAAATTACCGTTGGTGCTTTTTTTCCTTGTTGGACGGTATATTTGATGGCTCCTCTTATCATGACATTTCCCCACGACTTACCTGAAACACTTATTAAATTTGCGCATAATATCTAATGGAGATGGCGGGGATTGAACCCAGGACCTCATACATGCAAAGCATGCGCTCTACCACTGAGCTACATCCCCTGCACAAATTCCAAAAATTACTTTGTTTTTTCGTATATAAAGGAAGAAGTGTGAGTAAAAAACAATGAATGGAGACGTTTCCAAGGGAAAACCTAACTAAGAAAACCTAAGAAAAGCTAACTTGGGAAGACTGAATGCATCACTTTAAATAAAAATCCTTGTGAATTTGGAGTTTCAAAGTGGGACTGCACACGTTAAGGTATGAATATGAAAAAATGACTCTGCGGTGGGACCAGAAAGCTCTACAGTCAACTTCGTTGCTGGCAGGACTCGAACCTGCGCGGGGAGACCCCAATGGATTTCTAGTCCATCGCCTTAACCTCTCGGCCACAACAACACATAAAAACTAAAAATAAATTGAATTTTGCTAATATCAGACACTGGCTAAGTGGCTTATACAAAGACTGCCATGTGAATAATTCTGGAAGTGGCGTATATAAAGACTGCCATGTGAATAATTCTGGAACACACATAATAAGGTAAGGGTTTGGTTTTTACTAGGTAAATTACCGTTGGTGCTTTTTTCCCTTGTTGGACGGTATATTTGATGGCTCCTCTTATCATGACATTTCCCCACGACTTACCTGAAAACCTTTTAAATTTGCGCATAATATCTAATGGAGATGCCGGGGATTGAACCCAGGACCTCATACATGCTAAGCATGCGCTCTACCACTGAGCTACATCCCCTGCACAACTGCCAAAAATGACTTTGTTTTCGCGTATATAAAGGAAGAAGTGTGAGAAAAAAACAATGAATGGAGACGTTTCCAAGGGAAAACCTACTATGACTGGCAAAAAGCTAACTTGGGAAGACTGAATGCATCACTTTAAATAAAAATCCTTGTGAATTTGGAGTTTCAAAGTGGGACTGCACACGTTAAGGTATGAATATCAAAAAATGACTCTGCGGTGGGACCAGAAAGCTCTACAGTCAACTTCGTTGCTGGCAGGACTCGAACCTGCGCGGGGAGACCCCAATGGATTTCTAGTCCATCGCCTTAACCTCTCGGCCACAACAACACATAAAAACTAAAAATAAATTGAATTTTGCTAATATCAGACACTGGCTAAGTGGCTTATATAAAGACTGCCGTGTGAATAATTCTGGAACACACATAATAAGGTAAGGGTGTGGTTTTTACTTGGTAAATTACCGTTGGTGCTTTTTTCCCTTGTTGGACGGTATATTTGATGGCTCCTCTTATCATGACATTTCCCCACGACTTACCTGAAAACCTTTTAAATTTGCGCATAATATCTAATGGAGATGCTGGGGATTGAACCCAGGACCTCATACATGCTAAGCATGCGCTCTACCACTGAGCTACATCCCCTGCACAAATTCCAAAGATTACTTTGTTTTTGCGTATATAAAGGAAGAAGTGTGAGTAAAAAACAATGAATGGAGACGTTTCCAAGGGAAAACCTAACTAAGAAAACCTAAGAAAAGCTAACTTGGGAAGACTGAATGCATCACTTTAAATAAAAATCCTTGTGAATTTGGAGTTTCAAAGTGGGACTACACACGTTAAGGTATGAATATCAAAGAATGACTCTGCGGTGGGACCAGAAAGCTCTACAGTCAACTTCTTTCCTGGTAGGACTCGAACCTGCGCGGGGAGACCCCAATGGATTTCTAGTCCATCGCCTTAACCTCTTGGCCACAACAACACATAAAAACTAAAAATAAATTGAATTTTGCTAATATCAGACACTGGCTAAGTGGCTTATACAAAGACTGCCATGTGAATAATTCTGGAAGTGAATACAAGGGAAAACCTACTATGACTGGCAAAAAGCTAACTTGGGAAGACTGAATGCATCACTTTAAATAAAAATCCTTGTGAATTTGGAGTTTCAAAGTGGGACTGCACACGTTAAGGTATGAATATCAAAAAATTACTCTGCGGTGGGACCAGAAAGCTCTACAGTCAACTTCGTTGCTGGCAGGACTCGAACCTGCGCGGGGAGACCCCAATGGATTTCTAGTCCATCGCCTTAACCTCTCGGCCACAACAACACATAAAAACTAAAAATAAATTGAATTTTGCTAATATCAGACACTGGCTAAGTGGCTTATACAAAGACTGCCATGTGAATAATTCTTGAAGTGGCGTATATAAAGACTGCCATGTGAATAATTCTGGAACACACATAATAAGGTAAGGGTGTGGTTTTTACTTGGTAAATTACCGTTGGTGCTTTTTTCCCTTGTTGGACGGTATATTTGATGGCTCCTCTTATCATGACATTTCCCCACGACTTACCTGAAAACCTTTTAAATTTGCGCATAATATCTAATGGAGATGCCGGGGATTGAACCCAGGACCTCATACATGCTAAGCATGCGCTCTACCACTGAGCTACATCCCCTGCACAAATTCCAAAAATTACTTTGTTTTTTCGTATATAAAGGAAGAAGTGTGAGAAAAAAACAATGAATGGAGACGTTTCCAAGGGAAAACCTACTATGACTGGCAAAAAGCTAACTTGGGAAGACTGAATGCATCACTTTAAATAAAAATCCTTGTGAATTTGGAGTTTCAAAGTGGGACTGCACACGTTAAGGTATGAATATCAAAAAATGACTCTGCGGTGGGACCAGAAAGCTCTACAGTCAACTTCGTTGCTGGCAGGACTCGAACCTGCGCGGGGAGACCCCAATGGATATCTAGTCCATCGCCTTAACCTCTCGGCCACAACAACACATAAAAACTGGATAAATTTACTTTTGCCAATATCAGACACTGGCTAAGTGGCGTATATAAAGACTGCCATGTGAATAATTCTGGAACACACATAATAAGGTAAGGGTGTGGTTTTTACTTGGTAAATTACCGTTGGTGCTTTTTTTCCTTGTTGGACGGTATATTTGATGGCTCCTCTTATCATGACATTTCCCCACGACTTACCTGAAACACTTATTAAATTTGCGCATAATATCTAATGGAGATGCTGGGGATTGAACCCAGGACCTCATACATGCAAAGCATGCGCTCTACCACTGAGCTACACCCCCTGCACAACTGCCAAAAATTACTTTGTTTTCGCGTATATAAAGGAAGAAGTGTGAGTAAAAAACAATGAATGGAGACGTTTCCAAGGGAAAACCTAACTAAGAAAACCTAAGAAAAGCTAACTTGGGAAGACTGAATGCATCACTTTAAATAAAAATCCTTGTGAATTTGGAGTTTCAAAGTGGGACTGCACACGTTAAGGTATGAATATCAAAAAATGACTCTGCGGTGGGACCAGAAAGCTCTACAGTCAACTTCGTTGCTGGCAGGACTCGAACCTGCGCGGGGAGACCCCAATGGATTTCTAGTCCATCGCCTTAACCTCTCGGCCACAACAACACATAAAAACTAAAAATAAATTGAATCTTGCTAATATCAGACACTGGCTAAGTGGCTTATACAAAGACTGCCATGTGAATAATTCTGGAAGTGGCGTATATAAAAACTGCCATGTGAATAATTCTGGAACACACATAATAAGGTAAGGGTGTGGTTTTTACTTGGTAAATTACCGTTGGTGCTTTTTTCCCTTGTTGGACGGTATATTTGATGGCTCCTCTTATCATGACATTTCCCCACGACTTACCTGAAAACCTTTTAAATTTGCGCATAATATCTAATGGAGATGCCGGGGATTGAACCCAGGACCTCATACATGCAAAGCATGCGCTCTACCACTGAGCTACACCCCCTGCACAACTGCCAAAAATTACTTTGTTTTTGCGTATATAAAGGAAGAAGTGTGAGAAAAAAACAATGAATGGAGACGTTTCCAAGGGAAAACCTACTATGACTGGCAAAAAGCTAACTTGGGAAGACTGAATGCATCACTTTAAATAAAAATCCTTGTGAATTTGGAGTTTCAAAGTGGGACTGCACACGTTAAGGTATGAATATGAAAAAATGACTCTGCGGTGGGACCAGAAAGCTCTACAGTCAACTTCGTTGCTGGCAGGACTCGAACCTGCGCGGGGAGACCCCAATGGATTTCTAGTCCATCGCCTTAACCTCTCGGCCACAACAACACATGAAAACTAAAAATAAATTGAATTTTGCTAATATCAGACACTGGCTAAGTGGCTTATACAAAGACTGCCATGTGAATAATTCTGGAAGTGGCGTATATAAAGACTGCCATGTGAATAATTCTGGAACACACATAATAAGGTAAGGGTTTGGTTTTTACTAGGTAAATTACCGTTGGTGCTTTTTTCCCTTGTTGGACGGTATATTTGATGGCTCCTCTTATCATGACATTTCCCCACGACTTACCTGAAAACCTTTTAAATTTGCGCATAATATCTAAAGGAGATGCCTGGGATTGAACCCAGGACCTCATACATGCAAAGCATGCGCTCTACCACTGAGCTACACCCCCTGCACAACTGCCAAAAATTACTTTGTTTTTGCGTATATAAAGGAAGAAGTGTGAGAAAAAAACAATGAATGGAGACGTTTCCAAGGGAAAACCTACTATGACTGGCAAAAAGCTAACTTGGGAAGACTGAATGCATCACTTAAAATAAAAATCCTTGTGAATTTGGAGTTTCAAAGTGGGACTGCACACGTTAAGGTATGAATATCAAAGAATGACTCTGCGGTGGGACCAGAAAGCTCTACAGTCAACTTCGTTGCTGGCAGGACTCGAACCTGCGCGGGGAGACCCCAATGGATTTCTAGTCCATCGCCTTAACCTCTCGGCCACAACAACACATAAAAACTAAAAATAAATTGAATTTTGATAATATCAGACAATGGCTAAGTGGCTTATACAAAGACTGCCATGTGAATAATTCTGGAAGTGAATACAAGGGAAAACCTACTATGACTGGCAAAAAGCTAACTTGGGAAGACTGAATACATCACTTTAAATAAAAATCCTTGTGAATTTGGAGTTTCAAAGTGGGACTGCACACGTTAAGGTATGAATATCAAAAAATGACTCTGCGGTGGGACCAGAAAGCTCTACAGTCAACTTCGTTGCTGGCAGGACTCGAACCTGCGCGGGGAGACCCCAATGGATTTCTAGTCCATCGCCTTAACCTCTCGGCCACAACAACGCATAAAAACTGGATAAATTGACTTTTGCCAATATCAGACACTGGCTAAGTGGCGTATATAAAGACTGCCATGTGAATAATTCTGGAACACACATAATAAGGTAAGGGTGTGGTTTTTACTTGGTAAATTACCGTTGGTGCTTTTTTTCCTTGTTGGACGGTATATTTGATGGCTCCTCTTATCATGACATTTCCCCACGACTTACCTGAAACACTTATTAAATTTGCGCAT
>NC_135692.1:1724509-1739509 GCF_964276395.1 Gasterosteus aculeatus | reverse complement strand
TGGCGTATATAAAGACTGCCATGTGAATAATTCTGGAACACACATAATAAAGTAAGGGTGTGGTTTTTACTTGGTAAATTACCGTTGGTGCTTTTTTTCCTTGTTGGACGGTATATTTGATGGCTCCTCTTATCATGACATTTCCCCACGACTTACCTGAAAACCTTTTAAATTTGCGCATAATGTCTAATGGAGATGCTGGGGATTGAACCCAGGACCTCATACATGCAAAGCATGCGCTCTACCACTGAGCTACATCCCCTGCACAAATTCCAAAAATTACTTTGTTTTTGCGTATATAAAGGAAGAAGTGTGAGAAAAAAACAATGAATGGAGACGTTTCCAAGGGAAAACCTACTATGACTGGCAAAAAGCTAACTTGGGAAGACTGAATGCATCACTTTAAATAAAAATCCTTGTGAATTTGGAGTTTCAAAGTGGGACTGCACACGTTAAGGTATGAATATCAAAGAATGACTCTGCGGTGGGACCAGAAAGCTCTACAGTCAACTTCGTTGCTGGCAGGACTCGAACCTGCGCGGGGAGACCCCAATGGATTTCTAGTCCATCGCCTTAACCTCTCGGCCACAACAACACATAAAAACTAAAAATAAATTGAATTTTGCTAATATCAGACACTGGCTAAGTGGCTTATACAAAGACTGCCATGTGAATAATTCTGGAAGTGGCGTATATAAAGACTGCCATGTGAATAATTCTGGAACACACATAATAAGGTAAGGGTGTGGTTTTTACTTGCTAAATTACCGTTGGTGCTTTTTTCCCTTGTTGGACGGTATATTTGATGGCTCCTCTTATCATGACATTTCCCCACGACTTACCTGAAAACCTTTTAAATTTGCGCATAATATCTAATGGAGATGCCGGGGATTGAACCCAGGACCTCATACATGCTAAGCATGCGCTCTACCACTGAGCTACATCCCCTGCACAAATTCCAAAAATTACTTTGTTTTTTCGTATATAAAGGAAGAAGTGTGAGAAAAAAACAATGAATGGAGACGTTTCCAAGGGAAAACCTACTATGACTGGCAAAAAGCTAACTTGGGAAGACTGAATGCATCACTTTAAATAAAAATCCTTGTGAATTTGGAGTTTCAAAGTGGGACTGCACACGTTAAGGTATGAATATCAAAAAATGACTCTGCGGTGGGACCAGAAAGCTCTACAGTCAACTTCGTTGCTGGCAGGACTCGAACCTGCGCGGGGAGACCCCAATGGATTTCTAGTCCATCGCCTTAACCTCTCGGCCACAACAACACATAAAAACTAAAAATAAATTGAATTTTGCTAATATCAGACACTGGCTAAGTGGCTTATTCAAAGACTGCCATGTGAATAATTCTTGAAGTGAATACAAGGGAAAACCTACTATGACTGGCAAAAAGCTAACTTGGGAAGACTGAATGCATCACTTTAAATAAAAATCCTTGTGAATTTGGAGTTTCAAAGTGGGACTGCACACGTTAAGGTATGAATATCAAAAAATGACTCTGCGGTGGGACCAGAAAGCTCTACAGTCAACTTCGTTGCTGGCAGGACTCGAACCTGCGCGGGGAGACCCCAATGGATTTCTAGTCCATCGCCTTAACCTCTCGGCCACAACAACACATAAAAACTAAAAATAAATTGAATCTTGCTAATATCAGACACTGGCTAAGTGGCTTATACAAAGACTGCCATGTGAATAATTCTGGAAGTGGCGTATATAAAAACTGCCATGTGAATAATTCTGGAACACACATAATAAGGTAAGGGTGTGGTTTTTACTTGGTAAATTACCGTTGGTGCTTTTTTTCCTTGTTGGACGGTATATTTGATGGCTCCTCTTATCATGACATTTCCCCACGACTTACCTGAAACACTTATTAAATTTGCGCATAATATCTAATGGAGATGCTGGGGATTGAACCCAGGACCTCATACATGCTAAGCATGCGCTCTACCACTGAGCTACATCCCCTGCACAAATTCCAAAAATTACTTTGTTTTTGCGTATATAAAGGAAGAAGTGTGAGTAAAAAACAATGAATGGAGACGTTTCCAAGGGAAAACCTAACTAAGAAAACCTAAGAAAAGCTAACTTGGGAAGACTGAATGCATCACTTTAAATAAAAATCCTTGTGAATTTGGAGTTTCAAAGTGGGACTGCACACGTTAAGGTATGAATATCAAAAAATGACTCTGCGGTGGGACCAGAAAGCTCTACAGTCAACTTCGTTGCTGGCAGGACTCGAACCTGCGCGGGGAGACCCCAACGGATTTCTAGTCCATCGCCTTAACCTCTCGGCCACAACAACGCATAAAAACCGGATAAATTGACTTTTGCCAATATCAGACACTGGCTAAGTGGCGTATATAAAGACTGCCATGTGAATAATTCTGGAACACACATAATAAGGTAAGGGTGTGGTTTTTACTTGGTAAATTACCGTTGGTGCTTTTTTTCCTTGTTGGACGGTATATTTGATGGCTCCTCTTATCATGACATTTCCCCACGACTTACCTGAAACACTTATTAAATTTGCGCATAATATCTAATGGAGATGCTGGGGATTGAACCCAGGACCTCATACATGCTAAGCATGCGCTCTACCACTGAGCTACATCCCCTGCACAAATTCCAAAAATTACTTTGTTTTTTCGTATATAAAGGAAGAAGTGTGAGAAAAAAACAATGAATGGAGACGTTTCCAAGGGAAAACCTACTATGACTGGCAAAAAGCTAACTTGGGAAGACTGAATGCATCACTTTAAATAAAAATCCTTGTGAATTTGGAGTTTCAAAGTGGGACTGCACACGTTAAGGTATGAATATCAAAAAATGACTCTGCGGTGGGACCAGAAAGCTCTACAGTCAACTTCGTTGCTGGCAGGACTCGAACCTGCGCGGGGAGACCCCAATGGATTTCTAGTCCATCGCCTTAACCTCTCGGCCACAACAACACATAAAAACTAAAAATAAATTGAATTTTGCTAATATCAGACACTGGCTAAGTGGCTTATTCAAAGACTGCCATGTGAATAATTCTTGAAGTGAATACAAGGGAAAACCTACTATGACTGGCAAAAAGCTAACTTGGGAAGACTGAATGCATCACTTTAAATAAAAATCCTTGTGAATTTGGAGTTTCAAAGTGGGACTGCACACGTTAAGGTATGAATATCAAAAAATGACTCTGCGGTGGGACCAGAAAGCTCTGCAGTCAACTTCGTTGCTGGCAGGACTCGAACCTGCGCGGGGAGACCCCAATGGATTTCTAGTCAATCGCCTTAACCTCTCGGCCACAACAACGCATAAAAACTGTATAAATTGACTTTTGCCAATATCAGACACTGGCTAAGTGGCGTATATAAAGACTGCCATGTGAATAATTCTGGAACACACATAATAAGGTAAGGGTGTGGTTTTTACTTGGTAAATTACCGTTGGTGCTTTTTTTCCTTGTTGGACGGTATATTTGATGGCTCCTCTTATCATGACATTTCCCCACGACTTACCTGAAACACTTATTAAATTTGCGCATAATATCTAATGGAGATGCTGGGGATTGAACCCAGGACCTCATACATGCTAAGCATGCGCTCTACCACTGAGCTACATCCCCTGCACAAATTCCAAAAATTACTTTGTTTTTGCGTATATAAAGGAAGAAGTGTGAGTAAAAAACAATGAATGGAGACGTTTCCAAGGGAAAACCTAACTAAGAAAACCTAAGAAAAGCTAACTTGGGAAGACTGAATGCATCACTTTAAATAAAAATCCTTGTGAATTTGGAGTTTCAAAGTGGGACTGCACACGTTAAGGTATGAATATCAAAAAATGACTCTGCGGTGGGACCAGAAAGCTCTGCAGTCAACTTCGTTGCTGGCAGGACTCGAACCTGCGCGGGGAGACCCCAATGGATTTCTAGTCAATCGCCTTAACCTCTCGGCCACAACAACGCATAAAAACTGTATAAATTGACTTTTGCCAATATCAGACACTGGCTAAGTGGCGTATATAAAGACTGCCATGTGAATAATTCTGGAACACACATAATAAGGTAAGGGTGTGGTTTTTACTTGGTAAATTACCGTTGGTGCTTTTTTTCCTTGTTGGACGGTATATTTGATGGCTCCTCTTATCATGACATTTCCCCACGACTTACCTGAAACACTTATTAAATTTGCGCATAATATCTAATGGAGATGCTGGGGATTGAACCCAGGACCTCATACATGCTAAGCATGCGCTCTACCACTGAGCTACATCCCCTGCACAAATTCCAAAAATTACTTTGTTTTTTCGTATATAAAGGAAGAAGTGTGAGTAAAAAACAATGAATGGAGACGTTTCCAAGGGAAAACCTAACTAAGAAAACCTAAGAAAAGCTAACTTGGGAAGACTGAATGCATCACTTTAAATAAAAACCCTTGTGAATTTGGAGTTTCAAAGTGGGACTGCACACGTTAAGGTATGAATATCAAAAAATGACTCTGCGGTGGGACCAGAAAGCTCTACAGTCAACTTCGTTGCTGGCAGGACTCGAACCTGCGCGGGGAGACCCCAATGGATTTCTAGTCCATCGCCTTAACCTCTCGGCCACAACAACGCATAAAAACTGGATAAATTGACTTTTGCCAATATCAGACACTGGCTAAGTGGCGTATATAAAGACTGCCATGTGAATAATTCTGGAACACACATAATAAAGTAAGGGTGTGGTTTTTACTTGGTAAATTACCGTTGGTGCTTTTTTTCCTTGTTGGACGGTATATTTGATGGCTCCTCTTATCATGACATTTCCCCACGACTTACCTGAAACACTTATTAAATTTGCGCATAATATCTAATGGAGATGCTGGGGATTGAACCCAGGACCTCATACATGCAAAGCATGCGCTCTACCACAGAGCTACATCCCCTGCACAACTGCCAAAAATTACTTTGTTTTCGCGTATATAAAGGAAGAAGTGTGAGTAAAAAACAATGAATGGAGACGTTTCCAAGGGAAAACCTAACTAAGAAAACCTAAGAAAAGCTAACTTGGGAAGACTGAATGCATCACTTTAAATAAAAATCCTTGTGAATTTGGAGTTTCAAAGTGGGACTGCACACGTTAAGGTATGAATATGAAAAAATGACTCTGCGGTGGGACCAGAAAGCTCTACAGTCAACTTCGTTGCTGGCAGGACTCGAACCTGCGCGGGGAGACCCCAATGGATTTCTAGTCCATCGCCTTAACCTCTCGGCCACAACAACAAGTAAAAACTAAAAATAAATTGAATTTTGCTAATATCAGACACTGGCTAAGTGGCTTATACAAAGACTGCCATGTGAATAATTCTGGAAGTGGCGTATATAAAGACTGCCATGTGAATAATTCTGGAACACACATAATAAGGTAAGGGTGTGGTTTTTACTTGCTAAATTACCGTTGGTGCTTTTTTCCCTTGTTGGACGGTATATTTGATGGCTCCTCTTATCATGACATTTCCCCACGACTTACCTGAAAACCTTTTAAATTTGCGCATAATATCTAATGGAGATGCCGGGGATTGAACCCAGGACCTCATACATGCTAAGCATGCGCTCTACCACTGAGCTACATCCCCTGCACAAATTCCAAAAATTACTTTGTTTTTTCGTATATAAAGGAAGAAGTGTGAGAAAAAAACAATGAATGGAGACGTTTCCAAGGGAAAACCTACTATGACTGGCAAAAAGCTAACTTGGGAAGACTGAATGCATCACTTTAAATAAAAATCCTTGTGAATTTGGAGTTTCAAAGTGGGACTGCACACGTTAAGGTATGAATATCAAAAAATGACTCTGCGGTGGGACCAGAAAGCTCTACAGTCAACTTCGTTGCTGGCAGGACTCGAACCTGCGCGGGGAGACCCCAATGGATTTCTAGTCCATCGCCTTAACCTCTCGGCCACAACAACACATAAAAACTAAAAATAAATTGAATTTTGCTAATATCAGACACTGGCTAAGTGGCTTATTCAAAGACTGCCATGTGAATAATTCTTGAAGTGAATACAAGGGAAAACCTACTATGACTGGCAAAAAGCTAACTTGGGAAGACTGAATGCATCACTTTAAATAAAAATCCTTGTGAATTTGGAGTTTCAAAGTGGGACTGCACACGTTAAGGTATGAATATCAAAAAATGACTCTGCGGTGGGACCAGAAAGCTCTGCAGTCAACTTCGTTGCTGGCAGGACTCGAACCTGCGCGGGGAGACCCCAATGGATTTCTAGTCAATCGCCTTAACCTCTCGGCCACAACAACGCATAAAAACTGTATAAATTGACTTTTGCCAATATCAGACACTGGCTAAGTGGCGTATATAAAGACTGCCATGTGAATAATTCTGGAACACACATAATAAGGTAAGGGTGTGGTTTTTACTTGGTAAATTACCGTTGGTGCTTTTTTTCCTTGTTGGACGGTATATTTGATGGCTCCTCTTATCATGACATTTCCCCACGACTTACCTGAAACACTTATTAAATTTGCGCATAATATCTAATGGAGATGCTGGGGATTGAACCCAGGACCTCATACATGCTAAGCATGCGCTCTACCACTGAGCTACATCCCCTGCACAAATTCCAAAAATTACTTTGTTTTTGCGTATATAAAGGAAGAAGTGTGAGTAAAAAACAATGAATGGAGACGTTTCCAAGGGAAAACCTAACTAAGAAAACCTAAGAAAAGCTAACTTGGGAAGACTGAATGCATCACTTTAAATAAAAATCCTTGTGAATTTGGAGTTTCAAAGTGGGACTGCACACGTTAAGGTATGAATATCAAAAAATGACTCTGCGGTGGGACCAGAAAGCTCTGCAGTCAACTTCGTTGCTGGCAGGACTCGAACCTGCGCGGGGAGACCCCAATGGATTTCTAGTCAATCGCCTTAACCTCTCGGCCACAACAACGCATAAAAACTGTATAAATTGACTTTTGCCAATATCAGACACTGGCTAAGTGGCGTATATAAAGACTGCCATGTGAATAATTCTGGAACACACATAATAAGGTAAGGGTGTGGTTTTTACTTGGTAAATTACCGTTGGTGCTTTTTTTCCTTGTTGGACGGTATATTTGATGGCTCCTCTTATCATGACATTTCCCCACGACTTACCTGAAACACTTATTAAATTTGCGCATAATATCTAATGGAGATGCTGGGGATTGAACCCAGGACCTCATACATGCTAAGCATGCGCTCTACCACTGAGCTACATCCCCTGCACAAATTCCCAAAATTACTTTGTTTTTGCGTATATAAAGGAAGAAGTGTGAGTAAAAAACAATGAATGGAGACGTTTCCAAGGGAAAACCTAACTAAGAAAACCTAAGAAAAGCTAACTTGGGAAGACTGAATGCATCACTTTAAATAAAAATCCTTGTGAATTTGGAGTTTCAAAGTGGGACTGCACACGTTAAGGTATGAATATCAAAAAATGACTCTGCGGTGGGACCAGAAAGCTCTGCAGTCAACTTCGTTGCTGGCAGGACTCGAACCTGCGCGGGGAGACCCCAATGGATTTCTAGTCCATCGCCTTAACCTCTCGGCCACAACAACACATAAAAACTAAAAATAAATTGAATCTTGCTAATATCAGACACTGGCTAAGTGGCTTATACAAAGACTGCCATGTGAATAATTCTGGAAGTGGCGTATATAAAAACTGCCATGTGAATAATTCTGGAACACACATAATAAGGTAAGGGTGTGGTTTTTACTTGGTAAATTACCGTTGGTGCTTTTTTTCCTTGTTGGACGGTATATTTGATGGCTCCTCTTATCATGACATTTCCCCACGACTTACCTGAAACACTTATTAAATTTGCGCATAATATCTAATGGAGATGCTGGGGATTGAACCCAGGACCTCATACATGCTAAGCATGCGCTCTACCACTGAGCTACATCCCCTGCACAAATTCCAAAAATTACTTTGTTTTTGCGTATATAAAGGAAGAAGTGTGAGTAAAAAACAATGAATGGAGACGTTTCCAAGGGAAAACCTAACTAAGAAAACCTAAGAAAAGCTAACTTGGGAAGACTGAATGCATCACTTTAAATAAAAACCCTTGTGAATTTGGAGTTTCAAAGTGGGACTGCACACGTTAAGGTATGAATATCAAAAAATGACTCTGCGGTGGGACCAGAAAGCTCTACAGTCAACTTCGTTGCTGGCAGGACTCGAACCTGCGCGGGGAGACCCCAATGGATTTCTAGTCCATCGCCTTAACCTCTCGGCCACAACAACGCATAAAAACTGGATAAATTGACTTTTGCCAATATCAGACACTGGCTAAGTGGCGTATATAAAGACTGCCATGTGAATAATTCTGGAACACACATAATAAGGTAAGGGTGTGGTTTTTACTTGGTAAATTACCGTTGGTGCTTTTTTTCCTTGTTGGACGGTATATTTGATGGCTCCTCTTATCATGACATTTCCCCACGACTTACCTGAAACACTTATTAAATTTGCGCATAATATCTAATGGAGATGCTGGGGATTGAACCCAGGACCTCATACATGCTAAGCATGCGCTCTACCACTGAGCTACATCCCCTGCACAAATTCCAAAAATTACTTTGTTTTTGCGTATATAAAGGAAGAAGTGTGAGTAAAAAACAATGAATGGAGACGTTTCCAAGGGAAAACCTAACTAAGAAAACCTAAGAAAAGCTAACTTGGGAAGACTGAATGCATCACTTTAAATAAAAATCCTTGTGAATTTGGAGTTTCAAAGTGGGACTGCACACGTTAAGGTATGAATATCAAAAAATGACTCTGCGGTGGGACCAGAAAGCTCTGCAGTCAACTTCGTTGCTGGCAGGACTCGAACCTGCGCGGGGAGACCCCAATGGATTTCTAGTCAATCGCCTTAACCTCTCGGCCACAACAACGCATAAAAACTGTATAAATTGACTTTTGCCAATATCAGACACTGGCTAAGTGGCGTATATAAAGACTGCCATGTGAATAATTCTGGAACACACATAATAAGGTAAGGGTGTGGTTTTTACTTGGTAAATTACCGTTGGTGCTTTTTTTCCTTGTTGGACGGTATATTTGATGGCTCCTCTTATCATGACATTTCCCCACGACTTACCTGAAACACTTATTAAATTTGCGCATAATATCTAATGGAGATGCTGGGGATTGAACCCAGGACCTCATACATGCTAAGCATGCGCTCTACCACTGAGCTACATCCCCTGCACAAATTCCAAAAATTACTTTGTTTTTGCGTATATAAAGGAAGAAGTGTGAGTAAAAAACAATGAATGGAGACGTTTCCAAGGGAAAACCTAACTAAGAAAACCTAAGAAAAGCTAACTTGGGAAGACTGAATGCATCACTTTAAATAAAAATCCTTGTGAATTTGGAGTTTCAAAGTGGGACTGCACACGTTAAGGTATGAATATCAAAAAATGACTCTGCGGTGGGACCAGAAAGCTCTACAGTCAACTTCGTTGCTGGCAGGACTCGAACCTGCGCGGGGAGACCCCAACGGATTTCTAGTCCATCGCCTTAACCTCTCGGCCACAACAACGCATAAAAACTGGATAAATTGACTTTTGCCAATATCAGACACTGGCTAAGTGGCGTATATAAAGACTGCCATGTGAATAATTCTGGAACACACATAATAAGGTAAGGGTGTGGTTTTTACTTGGTAAATTACCGTTGGTGCTTTTTTTCCTTGTTGGACGGTATATTTGATGGCTCCTCTTATCATGACATTTCCCCACGACTTACCTGAAACACTTATTAAATTTGCGCATAATATCTAATGGAGATGCTGGGGATTGAACCCAGGACCTCATACATGCTAAGCATGCGCTCTACCACTGAGCTACATCCCCTGCACAAATTCCAAAAATTACTTTGTTTTTGCGTATATAAAGGAAGAAGTGTGAGTAAAAAACAATGAATGGAGACGTTTCCAAGGGAAAACCTAACTAAGAAAACCTAAGAAAAGCTAACTTGGGAAGACTGAATGCATCACTTTAAATAAAAATCCTTGTGAATTTGGAGTTTCAAAGTGGGACTGCACACGTTAAGGTATGAATATCAAAAAATGACTCTGCGGTGGGACCAGAAAGCTCTACAGTCAACTTCGTTGCTGGCAGGACTCGAACCTGCGCGGGGAGACCCCAACGGATTTCTAGTCCATCGCCTTAACCTCTCGGCCACAACAACGCATAAAAACTGGATAAATTGACTTTTGCCAATATCAGACACTGGCTAAGTGGCGTATATAAAGACTGCCATGTGAATAATTCTGGAACACACATAATAAGGTAAGGGTGTGGTTTTTACTTGGTAAATTACCGTTGGTGCTTTTTTTCCTTGTTGGACGGTATATTTGATGGCTCCTCTTATCATGACATTTCCCCACGACTTACCTGAAACACTTATTAAATTTGCGCATAATATCTAATGGAGATGCTGGGGATTGAACCCAGGACCTCATACATGCAAAGCATGCGCTCTACCACTGAGCTACATCCCCTGCACAACTGCCAAAAATTACTTTGTTTTCTCGTATATAAAGGAAGAAGTGTGAGTAAAAAACAATGAATGGAGACGTTTCCAAGGGAAAAACTAACTAAGAAAACCTAAGAAAAGCTAACTTGGGAAGACTGAATGCATCACTTTAAATAAAAATCCTTGTGAATTTGGAGTTTCAAAGTGGGACTGCACACGTTAAGGTATGAATATCAAAAAATGACTCTGCGGTGGGACCAGAAAGCTCTACAGTCAACTTCGTTGCTGGCAGGACTCGAACCTGCGCGGGGAGACCCCAATGGATTTCTAGTCAATCGCCTTAACCTCTCGGCCACAACAACGCATAAAAACTGTATAAATTGACTTTTGCCAATATCAGACACTGGCTAAGTGGCGTATATAAAGACTGCCATGTGAATAATTCTGGAACACACATAATAAGGTAAGGGTGTGGTTTTTACTTGGTAAATTACCGTTGGTGCTTTTTTTCCTTGTTGGACGGTATATTTGATGGCTCCTCTTATCATGACATTTCCCCACGACTTACCTGAAACACTTATTAAATTTGCGCATAATATCTAATGGAGATGCTGGGGATTGAACCCAGGACCTCATACATGCTAAGCATGCGCTCTACCACTGAGCTACATCCCCTGCACAAATTCCAAAAATTACTTTGTTTTTGCGTATATAAAGGAAGAAGTGTGAGTAAAAAACAATGAATGGAGACGTTTCCAAGGGAAAACCTAACTAAGAAAACCTAAGAAAAGCTAACTTGGGAAGACTGAATGCATCACTTTAAATAAAAATCCTTGTGAATTTGGAGTTTCAAAGTGGGACTGCACACGTTAAGGTATGAATATCAAAAAATGACTCTGCGGTGGGACCAGAAAGCTCTACAGTCAACTTCGTTGCTGGCAGGACTCGAACCTGCGCGGGGAGACCCCAACGGATTTCTAGTCCATCGCCTTGACCTCTCGGCCACAACAACGCATAAAAACTGGATAAATTGACTTTTGCCAATATCAGGCACTGGCTAAGTGGCGTATATAAAGACTGCCATGTGAATAATTCTGGAACACACATAATAAGGTAAGGGTGTGGTTTTTACTTGGTAAATTACCGTTGGTGCTTTTTTCCCTTGTTGGACGGTATATTTGATGGCTCCTCTTATCATGACATTTCCCCACGACTTACCTGAAAACCTTTTAAATTTGCGCATAATGTCTAATGGAGATGCTGGGGATTGAACCCAGGACCTCATACATGCAAAGCATGCGCTCTACCACTGAGCTACATCCCCTGCACAAATTCCAAAAATTACTTTGTTTTTGCGTATATAAAGGAAGAAGTGTGAGAAAAAAACAATGAATGGAGACGTTTCCAAGGGAAAACCTACTATGACTGGCAAAAAGCTAACTTGGGAAGACTGAATGCATCACTTTAAATAAAAATCCTTGTGAATTTGGAGTTTCAAAGTGGGACTGCACACGTTAAGGTATGAATATCAAAAAATGACTCTGCGGTGGGACCAGAAAGCTCTACAGTCAACTTCGTTGCTGGCAGGACTCGAACCTGCGCGGGGAGACCCCAATGGATTTCTAGTCCATCGCCTTAACCTCTCGGCCACAACAACACATAAAAACTAAAAATAAATTGAATTTTGCTAATATCAGACACTGGCTAAGTGGCTTATACAAAGACTGCCATGTGAATAATTCTGGAAGTGGCGTATATAAAAACTGCCATGTGAATAATTCTGGAACACACATAATAAGGTAAGGGTGTGGTTTTTACTTGGTAAATTACCGTTGGTGCTTTTTTCCCTTGTTGGACGGTATATTTGATGGCTCCTCTTATCATGACATTTCCCCACGACTTACCTGAAAACCTTTTAAATTTGCGCATAATATCTAATGGAGATGCCGGGGATTGAACCCAGGACCTCATACATGCTAAGCATGCGCTCTACCACTGAGCTACATCCCCTGCACAAATTCCAAAAATTACTTTGTTTTTGCGTATATAAAGGAAGAAGTGTGAGAAAAAAACAATGAATGGAGACGTTTCCAAGGGAAAACCTACTATGACTGGCAAAAAGCTAACTTGGGAAGACTGAATGCATCACTTTAAATAAAAATCCTTGTGAATTTGGAGTTTCAAAGTGGGACTGCACACGTTAAGGTATGAATATCAAAAAATGACTCTGCGGTGGGACCAGAAAGCTCTACAGTCAACTTCGTTGCTGGCAGGACTCGAACCTGCGCGGGGAGACCCCAATGGATTTCTAGTCAATCGCCTTAACCTCTCGGCCACAACAACCCATAAAAACTGTATAAATTGACTTTTGCCAATATCAGACACTGGCTAAGTGGCGTATATAAAGACTGCCATGTGAATAATTCTGGAACACACATAATAAGGTAAGGGTGTGGTTTTTACTTGGTAAATTACCGTTGGTGCTTTTTTTCCTTGTTGGACGGTATATTTGATGGCTCCTCTTATCATGACATTTCCCCACGACTTACCTGAAACACTTATTAAATTTGCGCATAATATCTAATGGAGATGCTGGGGATTGAACCCAGGACCTCATACATGCAAAGCATGCGCTCTACCACAGAGCTACATCCCCTGCACAACTGCCAAAAGTTACTTTGTTTTCGCGTATATAAAGGAAGAAGTGTGAGTAAAAAACAATGAATGGAGACGTTTCCAAGGGAAAACCTAACTAAGAAAACCTAAGAAAAGCTAACTTGGGAAGACTGAATGCATCACTTTAAATAAAAATCCTTGTGAATTTGGAGTTTCAAAGTGGGACTGCACACGTTAAGGTATGAATATGAAAAAATGACTCTGCGGTGGGACCAGAAAGCTCTACAGTCAACTTCGTTGCTGGCAGGACTCGAACCTGCGCGGGGAGACCCCAATGGATTTCTAGTCCATCGCCTTAACCTCTCGGCCACAACAACAAGTAAAAACTAAAAATAAATTGAATTTTGCTAATATCAGACACTGGCTAAGTGGCTTATACAAAGACTGCCATGTGAATAATTCTGGAAGTGGCGTATATAAAGACTGCCATGTGAATAATTCTGGAACACACATAATAAGGTAAGGGTGTGGTTTTTACTTGCTAAATTACCGTTGGTGCTTTTTTCCCTTGTTGGACGGTATATTTGATGGCTCCTCTTATCATGACATTTCCCCACGACTTACCTGAAAACCTTTTAAATTTGCGCATAATATCTAATGGAGATGCTGGGGATTGAACCCAGGACCTCATACATGCAAAGCATGCGCTCTACCACTGAGCTACATCCCCTGCACAAATTCCAAAAATTACTTTGTTTTTGCGTATATAAAGGAAGAAGTGTGAGTAAAAAACAATGAATGGAGACGTTTCCAAGGGAAAACCTAACTAAGAAAACCTAAGAAAAGCTAACTTGGGAAGACTGAATGCATCACTTTAAATAAAAATCCTTGTGAATTTGGAGTTTCAAAGTGGGACTGCACACGTTAAGGTATGAATATCAAAAAATGACTCTGCGGTGGGACCAGAAAGCTCTGCAGTCAACTTCGTTGCTGGCAGGACTCGAACCTGCGCGGGGAGACCCCAATGGATTTCTAGTCAATCGCCTTAACCTCTCGGCCACAACAACGCATAAAAACTGTATAAATTGACTTTTGCCAATATCAGACACTGGCTAAGTGGCGTATATAAAGACTGCCATGTGAATAATTCTGGAAGTGGCGTATATAAAGACTGCCATGTGAATAATTCTGGAACACACATAATAAGGTAAGGGTTTGGTTTTTACTAGGTAAATTACCGTTGGTGCTTTTTTCCCTTGTTGGACGGTATATTTGATGGCTCCTCTTATCATGACATTTCCCCACGACTTACCTGAAAACCTTTTAAATTTGCGCATAATATCTAATGGAGATGCCGGGGATTGAACCCAGGACCTCATACATGCAAAGCATGCGCTCAACCACTGAGCTAAACCCCCTGCACAACTGCCAAAAATTACTTTGTTTTTGCGTATATAAAGGAAGAAGTGTGAGAAAAAAACAATGAATGGAGACGTTTCCAAGGGAAAACCTACTATGACTGGCAAAAAGCTAACTTGGGAAGACTGAATGCATCACTTTAAATAAAAATCCATGTGAATTTGGAGTTTCAAAGTGGGACTGCACACGTTAAGGTATGAATATGAAAAAATGACTCTGCGGTGGGACCAGAAAGCTCTACAGTCAACTTCGTTGCTGGCAGGACTCGAACCTGCGCGGGGAGACCCCAATGGATTTCTAGTCCATCGCCTTAACCTCTCGGCCACAACAACGCATAAAAACTGGATAAATTGACTTTTGCCAATATCAGACACTGGCTAAGTGGCGTATATAAAGACTGCCATGTGAATAATTCTGGAACACACATAATAAGGT
>NC_135692.1:1689509-1719509 GCF_964276395.1 Gasterosteus aculeatus | reverse complement strand
AAAAATCCTTGTGAATTTGGAGTTTCAAAGTGGGACTGCACACGTTAAGGTATGAATATCAAAGAATGACTCTGCGGTGGGACCAGAAAGCTCTACAGTCAACTTCGTTGCTGGCAGGACTCGAACCTGCGCGGGGAGACCCCAATGGATTTCTAGTCCATCGCCTTAACCTCTCGGCCACAACAACACATAAAAACTAAAAATAAATTGAATTTTGCTAATATCAGACACTGGCTAAGTGGCTTATACAAAGACTGCCATGTGAATAATTCTGGAAGTGGCGTATATAAAGACTGCCATGTGAATAATTCTGGAACACACATAATAAGGTAAGGGTTTGGTTTTTACTAGGTAAATTACCGTTGGTGCTTATTTCCCTTGTTGGACGGTATATTTGATGGCTCCTCTTATCATGACATTTCCCCACGACTTACCTGAAAACCTTTTAAATTTGCGCATAATATCTAATGGAGATGCCGGGGATTGAACCCAGGACCTCATACATGCAAAGCATGCGCTCTACCACTGAGCTACAGCCCCTGCACAACTGCCAAAAATTACTTTGTTTTTGCGTATATAAAGGAAGAAGTGTGAGAAAAAAACAATGAATGGAGACGTTTCCAAGGGAAAACCTACTATGACTGGCAAAAAGCTAACTTGGGAAGACTGAATGCATCACTTTAAATAAAAATCCTTGTGAATTTGGAGTTTCAAAGTGGGACTGCACACGTTAAGGTATGAATATCAAAGAATGACTCTGCGGTGGGACCAGAAAGCTCTACAGTCAACTTCGTTGCTGGCAGGACTCGAACCTGCGCGGGGAGACCCCAATGGATTTCTAGTACATCGCCTTAACCTCTCGGCCACAACAACGCATAAAAACTGGATAAATTGACTTTTGCCAATATCAGACACTGGCTAAGTGGCGTATATAAAGACTGCCATGTGAATAATTCTGGAACACACATAATAAGGTAAGGGTGTGGTTTTTACTTGGTAAATTACCGTTGGTGCTTTTTTCCCTTGTTGGACGGTATATTTGATGGCTCCTCTTATCATGACATTTACCCACGACTTACCTGAAAACCTTTTAAATTTGCGCATAATGTCTAATGGAGATGCTGGGGGTTGAACCCAGGACCTCATACATGCAAAGCATGCGCTCTACCACTGAGCTACATCCCCTGCACAAATTCCAAAAATTACTTTGTTTTTGCGTATATAAAGGAAGAAGTGTGAGAAAAAAACAATGAATGGAGACGTTTCCAAGGGAAAACCTACTATGACTGGCAAAAAGCTAACTTGGGAAGACTGAATGCATCACTTTAAATAAAAATCCTTGTGAATTTGGAGTTTCAAAGTGGGACTGCACACGTTAAGGTATGAATATCAAAGAATGACTCTGCGGTGGGACCAGAAAGCTCTACAGTCAACTTCGTTGCTGGCAGGACTCGAACCTGCGCGGGGAGACCCCAATGGATTTCTAGTCCATCGCCTTAACCTCTCGGCCACAACAACACATAAAAACTAAAAATAAATTGAATTTTGCTAATATCAGACACTGGCTAAGTGGCTTATACAAAGACTGCCATGTGAATAATTCTGGAAGTGGCGTATATAAAGACTGCCATGTGAATAATTCTGGAACACACATAATAAGGTAAGGGTGTGGTTTTTACTTGGTAAATTACCGTTGGTGCTTTTTTCCCTTGTTGGACGGTATATTTGATGGCTCCTCTTATCATGACATTTCCCCATGACTTACCTGAAAACCTTTTAAATTTGCGCATAATATCTAATGGAGATGCCAGGGATTGAACCCAGGACCTCATACATGCTAAGCATGCGCTCTACCACTGAGCTACATCCCCTGCACAAATTCCAAAAATTACTTTGTTTTTTCGTATATAAAGGAAGAAGTGTGAGAAAAAAACAATGAATGGAGACGTTTCCAAGGGAAAACCTACTATGACTGGCAAAAAGCTAACTTGGGAAGACTAAATGCATCACTTTAAATAAAAATCCTTGTGAATTTGGAGTTTCAAAGTGGGACTGCACACGTTAAGGTATGAATATCAAAAAATGACTCTGCGGTGGGACCAGAAAGCTCTACAGTCAACTTCGTTGCTGGCAGGACTCGAACCTGCGCGGGGAGACCCCAATGGATTTCTAGTCCATCGCCTTAACCTCTCGGCCACAACAACACATAAAAACTAAAAATAAATTGAATCTTGCTAATATCAGACACTGGCTAAGTGGCTTATACAAAGACTGCCATGTGAATAATTCTGGAAGTGGCGTATATAAAAACTGCCATGTGAATAATTCTGGAACACACATAATAAGGTAAGGGTGTGGTTTTTACTTGGTAAATTACCGTTGGTGCTTTTTTTCCTTGTTGGACGGTATATTTGATGGCTCCTCTTATCATGACATTTCCCCACGACTTACCTGAAACACTTATTAAATTTGCGCATAATATCTAATGGAGATGCTGGGGATTGAACCCAGGACCTCATACATGCAAAGCATGCGCTCTACCACTGAGCTACATCCCCTGCACAACTGCCAAAAATTACTTTGTTTTCTCGTATATAAAGGAAGAAGTGTGAGTAAAAAACAATGAATGGAGACGTTTCCAAGGGAAAACCTAACTAAGAAAACCTAAGAAAAGCTAACTTGGGAAGACTGAATGCATCACTTTAAATAAAAATCCTTGTGAATTTGGAGTTTCAAAGTGGGACTGCACACGTTAAGGTATGAATATCAAAAAATGACTCTGCGGTGGGACCAGAAAGCTCTACAGTCAACTTCGTTGCTGGCAGGACTCGAACCTGCGCGGGGAGACCCCAATGGATTTCTAGTCCATCGCCTTAACCTCTCGGCCACAACAACACATAAAAACTAAAAGTAAATTGAATTTCGCTAATATCAGACACTGGCTAAGTGGCTTATACAAAGACTGCCATGTGAATAATTCTGGAAGTGGCGTATATAAAAACTGCCATGTGAATAATTCTGGAACACACATAATAAGGTAAGGGTGTGGTTTTTACTTGGTAAATTACCGTTGGTGCTTTTTTCCCTTGTTGGACGGTATATTTGATGGCTCCTCTTATCATGACATTTCCCCACGACTTACCTGAAAACCTTTTAAATTTGCGCATAATATCTAATGGAGATGCCGGGGATTGAACCCAGGACCTCATACATGCTAAGCATGCGCTCTACCACTGAGCTACATCCCCTGCACAAATTCCAAAAATTACTTTGTTTTTGCGTATATAAAGGAAGAAGTGTGAGAAAAAAACAATGAATGGAGACGTTTCCAAGGGAAAACCTACTATGACTGGCAAAAAGCTAACTTGGGAAGACTGAATGCATCACTTTAAATAAAAATCCTTGTGAATTTGGAGTTTCAAAGTGGGACTGCACACGTTAAGGTATGAATATGAAAAAATGACTCTGCGGTGGGACCAGAAAGCTCTACAGTCAACTTCGTTGCTGGCAGGACTCGAACCTGCGCGGGGAGACCCCAATGGATTTCTAGTCCATCGCCTTAACCTCTCGGCCACAACAACACATAAAAACTAAAAATAAATTGAATTTTGCTAATATCAGACACTGGCTAAGTGGCTTATACAAAGACTGCCATGTGAATAATTCTTGAAGTGAATACAAGGGAAAACCTACTATGACTGGCAAAAAGCTAACTTGGGAAGACTGAATGCATCACTTTAAATAAAAATCCTTGTGAATTTGGAGTTTCAAAGTGGGACTGCACACGTTAAGGTATGAATATCAAAAAATGACTCTGCGGTGGGACCAGAAAGCTCTACAGTCTACTTCGTTGCTGGCTGGACTCGAACCTGCGCGGGGAGACCCCCATGGATTTCTAGTCCATCGCCTTAACCTCTCGGCCACAACAACGGATAAAAACTGGATAAATTGACTTTTGCCAATATCAGACACTGGCTAAGTGGCGTATATAAAGACTGCCATGTGAATAATTCTGGAACACACATAATAAGGTAAGGGTGTGGTTTTTACTTGGTAAATTACCGTTGGTGCTTTTTCCCCTTGTTGGACGGTATATTTGATGGCTCCTCTTATCATGACATTTCCCCACGACTTACCTGAAAACCTTTTAAATTTGCGCATAATGTCTAATGGAGATGCTGGGGATTGAACCCAGGACCTCATACATGCAAAGCATGCGCTCTACCACTGAGCTACATCCCCTGCACAAATTACAAAAATTACTTTGTTTTTGCGTATATAAAGGAAGAAGTGTGAGAAAAAAACAATGAATGGAGACGTTTCCAAGGGAAAACCTACTATGACTGGCAAAAAGCTAACTTGGGAAGACTGAATGCATCACTTTAAATAAAAATCCTTGTGAATTTGGAGTTTCAAAGTGGGACTGCACACGTTAAGGTATGAATATCAAAGAATGACTCTGCGGTGGGACCAGAAAGCTCTACAGTCAACTTCGTTGCTGGCAGGACTCGAACCTGCGCGGGGAGACCCCAATGGATTTCTAGTCCATCGCCTTAACCTCTCGGCCACAACAACACATAAAAACTAAAAATAAATTGAATTTTGCTAATATCAGACACTGGCTAAGTGGCTTATACAAAGACTGCCATGTGAAAAATTCTTGAAGTGAATACAAGGGAAAACCTACTATGACTGGCAAAAAGCTAACTTGGGAAGACTGAATGCATCACTTTAAATAAAAATCCTTGTGAATTTGGAGTTTCAAAGTGGGACTGCACACGTTAAGGTATGAATATCAAAAAATGACTCTGCGGTGGGACCAGAAAGCTCTACAGTCTACTTCGTTGCTGGCTGGACTCGAACCTGCGCAGGGAGACCCCCATGGATTTCTAGTCCATCGCCTTAACCTCTCGGCCACAACAACGGATAAAAACTGAATAAATTGGCTTTTGCCAATATCAGACACTGGCTAAGTGGCGTATATAAAGACTGCCATGTGAATAATTCTGGAACACACATAATAAGGTAAGGGTGTGGTTTTTACTTGGTAAATTACCGTTGGTGCTTTTTTCCCTTGTTGGACGGTATATTTGATGGCTCCTCTTATCATGACATTTCCCCACGACTTACCTGAAAACCTTTTAAATTTGCGCATAATGTCTAATGGAGATGCTGGGGATTGAACCCAGGACCTCATACATGCAAAGCATGCGCTCTACCACTGAGCTACATCCCCTGCACAAATTCCAAAAATTACTTTGTTTTTGCGTATATAAAGGAAGAAGTGTGAGAAAAAAACAATGAATGGAGACGTTTCCAAGGGAAAACCTACTATGACTGGCAAAAAGCTAACTTGGGAAGACTGAATGCATCACTTTAAATAAAAATCCTTGTGAATTTGGAGTTTCAAAGTGGGACTGCACACGTTAAGGTATGAATATCAAAAAATGACTCTGCGGTGGGACCAGAAAGCTCTACAGTCAACTTCGTTGCTGGCAGGACTCGAACCTGCGCGGGGAGACCCCAATGGATTTCTAGTCCATCGCCTTAACCTCTCGGCCACAACAACACATAAAAACTAAAAATAAATTGAATTTTGCTAATATCAGACACTGGCTAAGTGGCTTATACAAAGACTGCCATGTGAATAATTCTGGAAGTGGCGTATATAAAAACTGCCATGTGAATAATTCTGGAACACACATAATAAGGTAAGGGTGTGGTTTTTACTTGGTAAATTACCGTTGGTGCTTTTTTCCCTTGTTGGACGGTATATTTGATGGCTCCTCTTATCATGACATTTCCCCACGACTTACCTGAAAACCTTTTAAATTTGCGCATAATATCTAATGGAGATGCCGGGGATTGAACCCAGGACCTCATACATGCTAAGCATGCGCTCTACCACTGAGCTACATCCCCTGCACAAATTCCAAAAATTACTTTGTTTTTGCGTATATAAAGGAAGAAGTGTGAGAAAAAAACATTGAATGGAGACGTTTCCAAGGGAAAACCTACTATGACTGGCAAAAAGCTAACTTGGGAAGACTGAATGCATCACTTTAAATAAAAATCCTTGTGAATTTGGAGTTTCAAAGTGGGACTGCACACGTTAAGGTATGAATATCAAAAAATGACTCTGCGGTGGGACCAGAAAGCTCTACAGTCAACTTCGTTGCTGGCAGGACTCGAACCTGCGCGGGGAGACCCCAATGGATTTCTAGTCAATCGCCTTAACCTCTCGGCCACAACAACCCATAAAAACTGTATAAATTGACTTTTGCCAATATCAGACACTGGCTAAGTGGCGTATATAAAGACTGCCATGTGAATAATTCTGGAACACACATAATAAGGTAAGGGTGTGGTTTTTACTTGGTAAATTACCGTTGGTGCTTTTTTTCCTTGTTGGACGGTATATTTGATGGCTCCTCTTATCATGACATTTCCCCACGACTTACCTGAAACACTTATTAAATTTGCGCATAATATCTAATGGAGATGCTGGGGATTGAACCCAGGACCTCATACATGCAAAGCATGCGCTCTACCACAGAGCTACATCCCCTGCACAACTGCCAAAAATTACTTTGTTTTCGCGTATATAAAGGAAGAAGTGTGAGTAAAAAACAATGAATGGAGACGTTTCCAAGGGAAAACCTAACTAAGAAAACCTAAGAAAAGCTAACTTGGGAAGACTGAATGCATCACTTTAAATAAAAATCCTTGTGAATTTGGAGTTTCAAAGTGGGACTGCACACGTTAAGGTATGAATATGAAAAAATGACTCTGCGGTGGGACCAGAAAGCTCTACAGTCAACTTCGTTGCTGGCAGGACTCGAACCTGCGCGGGGAGACCCCAATGGATTTCTAGTCCATCGCCTTAACCTCTCGGCCACAACAACAAGTAAAAACTAAAAATAAATTGAATTTTGCTAATATCAGACACTGGCTAAGTGGCTTATACAAAGACTGCCATGTGAATAATTCTGGAAGTGGCGTATATAAAGACTGCCATGTGAATAATTCTGGAACACACATAATAAGGTAAGGGTGTGGTTTTTACTTGCTAAATTACCGTTGGTGCTTTTTTCCCTTGTTGGACGGTATATTTGATGGCTCCTCTTATCATGACATTTCCCCACGACTTACCTGAAAACCTTTTAAATTTGCGCATAATATCTAATGGAGATGCTGGGGATTGAACCCAGGACCTCATACATGCAAAGCATGCGCTCTACCACTGAGCTACATCCCCTGCACAAATTCCAAAAATTACTTTGTTTTTGCGTATATAAAGGAAGAAGTGTGAGTAAAAAACAATGAATGGAGACGTTTCCAAGGGAAAACCTAACTAAGAAAACCTAAGAAAAGCTAACTTGGGAAGACTGAATGCATCACTTTAAATAAAAATCCTTGTGAATTTGGAGTTTCAAAGTGGGACTGCACACGTTAAGGTATGAATATCAAAAAATGACTCTGCGGTGGGACCAGAAAGCTCTGCAGTCAACTTCGTTGCTGGCAGGACTCGAACCTGCGCGGGGAGACCCCAATGGATTTCTAGTCAATCGCCTTAACCTCTCGGCCACAACAACACATAAAAACTAAAAATAAATTGAATTTTGCTAATATCAGACACTGGCTAAGTGGCTTATACAAAGACTGCCATGTGAATAATTCTGGAAGTGGCGTATATAAAGACTGCCATGTGAATAATTCTGGAACACACATAATAAGGTAAGGGTTTGGTTTTTACTAGGTAAATTACCGTTGGTGCTTATTTCCCTTGTTGGACGGTATATTTGATGGCTCCTCTTATCATGACATTTCCCCACGACTTACCTGAAAACCTTTTAAATTTGCGCATAATATCTAATGGAGATGCCGGAGATTGAACCCAGGACCTCATACATGCAAAGCATGCGCTCTACCACTGAGCTACAGCCCCTGCACAACTGCCAAAAATTACTTTGTTTTTGCGTATATAAAGGAAGAAGTGTGAGAAAAAAACAATGAATGGAGACGTTTCCAAGGGAAAACCTACTATGACTGGCAAAAAGCTAACTTGGGAAGACTGAATGCATCACTTTAAATAAAAATCCTTGTGAATTTGGAGTTTCAAAGTGGGACTGCACACGTTAAGGTATGAATATCAAAAAATGACTCTGCGGTGGGACCAGAAAGCTCTACAGTCAACTTCGTTGCTGGCAGGACTCGAACCTGCGCGGGGAGACCCCAATGGATTTCTAGTCCATCGCCTTAACCTCTCGGCCACAACAACGCATAAAAACTGGATAAATTGACTTTTGCCAATATCAGACACTGGCTAAGTGGCGTATATAAAGACTGCCATGTGAATAATTCTGGAACACACATAATAAGGTAAGGGTGTGGTTTTTACTTGGTAAATTACCGTTGGTGCTTTTTTCCCTTGTTGGACGGTATATTTGATGGCTCCTCTTATCATGACATTTACCCACGACTTACCTGAAAACCTTTTAAATTTGCGCATAATGTCTAATGGAGATGCTGGGGGTTGAACCCAGGACCTCATACATGCAAAGCATGCGCTCTACCACTGAGCTACATCCCCTGCACAAATTCCAAAAATTACTTTGTTTTTGCGTATATAAAGGAAGAAGTGTGAGAAAAAAACAATGAATGGAGACGTTTCCAAGGGAAAACCTACTATGACTGGCAAAAAGCTAACTTGGGAAGACTGAATGCATCACTTTAAATAAAAATCCTTGTGAATTTGGAGTTTCAAAGTGGGACTGCACACGTTAAGGTATGAATATCAAAGAATGACTCTGCGGTGGGACCAGAAAGCTCTACAGTCAACTTCGTTGCTGGCAGGACTCGAACCTGCGCGGGGAGACCCCAATGGATTTCTAGTCCATCGCCTTAACCTCTCGGCCACAACAACACATAAAAACTAAAAATAAATTGAATTTTGCTAATATCAGACACTGGCTAAGTGGCTTATACAAAGACTGCCATGTGAATAATTCTGGAAGTGGCGTATATAAAGACTGCCATGTGAATAATTCTGGAACACACATAATAAGGTAAGGGTGTGGTTTTTACTTGGTAAATTACCGTTGGTGCTTTTTTCCCTTGTTGGACGGTATATTTGATGGCTCCTCTTATCATGACATTTCCCCACGACTTACCTGAAAACCTTTTAAATTTGCGCATAATATCTAATGAAGATGCCAGGGATTGAACCCAGGACCTCATACATGCTAAGCATGCGCTCTACCACTGAGCTACATCCCCTGCACAAATTCCAAAAATTACTTTGTTTTTTCGTATATAAAGGAAGAAGTGTGAGAAAAAAACAATGAATGGAGACGTTTCCAAGGGAAAACCTACTATGACTGGCAAAAAGCTAACTTGGGAAGACTAAATGCATCACTTTAAATAAAAATCCTTGTGAATTTGGAGTTTCAAAGTGGGACTGCACACGTTAAGGTATGAATATCAAAAAATGACTCTGCGGTGGGACCAGAAAGCTCTACAGTCAACTTCGTTGCTGGCAGGACTCGAACCTGCGCGGGGAGACCCCAATGGATTTCTAGTCCATCGCCTTAACCTCTCGGCCACAACAACACATAAAAACTAAAAATAAATTGAATCTTGCTAATATCAGACACTGGCTAAGTGGCTTATACAAAGACTGCCATGTGAATAATTCTGGAAGTGGCGTATATAAAAACTGCCATGTGAATAATTCTGGAACACACATAATAAGGTAAGGGTGTGGTTTTTACTTGGTAAATTACCGTTGGTGCTTTTTTTCCTTGTTGGACGGTATATTTGATGGCTCCTCTTATCATGACATTTCCCCACGACTTACCTGAAACACTTATTAAATTTGCGCATAATATCTAATGGAGATGCTGGGGATTGAACCCAGGACCTCATACATGCAAAGCATGCGCTCTACCACTGAGCTACATCCCCTGCACAACTGCCAAAAATTACTTTGTTTTCTCGTATATAAAGGAAGAAGTGTGAGTAAAAAACAATGAATGGAGACGTTTCCAAGGGAAAACCTAACTAAGAAAACCTAAGAAAAGCTAACTTGGGAAGACTGAATGCATCACTTTAAATAAAAATCCTTGTGAATTTGGAGTTTCAAAGTGGGACTGCACACGTTAAGGTATGAATATCAAAAAATGACTCTGCGGTGGGACCAGAAAGCTCTACAGTCAACTTCGTTGCTGGCAGGACTCGAACCTGCGCGGGGAGACCCCAATGGATTTCTAGTCCATCGCCTTAACCTCTCGGCCACAACAACACATAAAAACTAAAAGTAAATTGAATTTCGCTAATATCAGACACTGGCTAAGTGGCTTATACAAAGACTGCCATGTGAATAATTCTGGAAGTGGCGTATATAAAAACTGCCATGTGAATAATTCTGGAACACACATAATAAGGTAAGGGTGTGGTTTTTACTTGGTAAATTACCGTTGGTGCTTTTTTCCCTTGTTGGACGGTATATTTGATGGCTCCTCTTATCATGACATTTCCCCACGACTTACCTGAAAACCTTTTAAATTTGCGCATAATATCTAATGGAGATGCCGGGGATTGAACCCAGGACCTCATACATGCTAAGCATGCGCTCTACCACTGAGCTACATCCCCTGCACAAATTCCAAAAATTACTTTGTTTTTGCGTATATAAAGGAAGAAGTGTGAGAAAAAAACAATGAATGGAGACGTTTCCAAGGGAAAACCTACTATGACTGGCAAAAAGCTAACTTGGGAAGACTGAATGCATCACTTTAAATAAAAATCCTTGTGAATTTGGAGTTTCAAAGTGGGACTGCACACGTTAAGGTATGAATATGAAAAAATGACTCTGCGGTGGGACCAGAAAGCTCTACAGTCAACTTCGTTGCTGGCAGGACTCGAACCTGCGCGGGGAGACCCCAATGGATTTCTAGTCCATCGCCTTAACCTCTCGGCCACAACAACACATAAAAACTAAAAATAAATTGAATTTTGCTAATATCAGACACTGGCTAAGTGGCTTATACAAAGACTGCCATGTGAATAATTCTGGAAGTGGCGTATATAAAGACTGCCATGTGAATAATTCTGGAACACACATAATAAGGTAAGGGTGTGGTTTTTACTTGGTAAATTACCGTTGGTGCTTTTTTTCCTTGTTGGACGGTATATTTGATGGCTCCTCTTATCATGACATTTCCCCACGACTTACCTGAAACACTTATTAAATTTGCGCATAATATCTAATGGAGATGCTGGGGATTGAACCCAGGACCTCATACATGCAAAGCATGCGCTCTACCACTGAGCTACATCCCCTGCAAAACTGCCAAAAATCACTTTGTTTTCTCGTATATAAAGGAAGAAGTGTGAGTAAAAAACAATGAATGGAGACGTTTCCAAGGGAAAACCTAACTAAGAAAACCTAAGAAAAGCTAACTTGGGAAGACTGAATGCATCACTTTAAATAAAAATCCTTGTGAATTTGGAGTTTCAAAGTGGGACTGCACACGTTAAGGTATGAACATCAAAAAATGACTCTGCGGTGGGACCAGAAAGCTCTACAGTCAACTCCGTTGCTGGCAGGACCCGAACCTGCGCGGGGAGACCCCAATGGATTTCTAGTCCATCGCCTTAACCTCTCGGCCACAACAACGCATAAAAACTGGATAAATTGACTTTTGCCAATATCAGACACTGGCTAAGTGGCGTATATAAAGACTGCCATGTGAATAATTCTGGAACACACATAATAAGGTAAGGGTGTGGTTTTTACTTGGTAAATTACCGTTGGTGCTTTTTTTCCTTGTTGGACGGTATATTTGATGGCTCCTCTTATCATGACATTTCCCCACGACTTACCTGAAACACTTATTAAATTTGCGCATAATATCTAATGGAGATGCTGGGGATTGAACCCAGGACCTCATACATGCAAAGCATGCGCTCTACCACTGAGCTACATCCCCTGCACAACTGCCAAAAATTACTTTGTTTTCGCGTATATAAAGGAAGAAGTGTGAGTAAAAAACAATGAATGGAGACGTTTCTAAGGGAAAACCTAACTAAGAAAACCTAAGAAAAGCTAACTTGGGAAGACTGAATGCATCACTTTAAATAAAAATCCTTGTGAATTTGGAGTTTCAAAGTGGGACTGCACACGTTAAGGTATGAATATCAAAAAATGACTCTGCGGTGGGACCAGAAAGCTCTACAGTCAACTTCGTTGCTGGCAGGACTCGAACCTGCGCAGGGAGACCCCAATGGATTTCTAGTCCATCGCCTTAACCTCTCGGCCACAACAACACATAAAAACTAAAAATAAATTGAATTTCGCTAATATCAGACACTGGCTAAGTGGCTTATACAAAGACTGCCATGTGAATAATTCTGGAAGTGGCGTATATAAAGACTGCCATGTGAATAATTCTGGAAAACACATAATAAGGTAAGGGTTTGGTTTTTACTAGGTAAATTACCGTTGGTGCTTTTTTCCCTTGTTGGACGGTATATTTGATGGCTCCTCTTATCATGACATTTCCCCACGACTTACCTGAAAACCTTTTAAATTTGCGCATAATATCTAATGGAGATGCCGGGGATTGAACCCAGGACCTCATACATGCAAAGCATGCGCTCTACCACTGAGCTACACCCCCTGCACAACTGCCAAAAATTACTTCGTTTTTGCGTATATAAAGGAAGAAGTGTGAGAAAAAAACAATGAATGGAGACGTTTCCAAGGGAAAACCTACTATGACTGGCAAAAAGCTAACTTGAGAGAAAGCTCTACAGTCAACTTCGTTGCTCGAACCTGCGCAGGGAGACCCCCATGGATTTCTAGTCCATCGCCTTAACCTCTCGGCCACAACAACGCATAAAAACTGGATAAATTGACTTTTGCCAATATCAGACACTGGCTAAGTGGCGTATATAAAGACTGCCATGTGAATAATTCTGGAACACACATAATAAGGTAAGGGTGTGGTTTTTACTTGGTAAATTACCGTTGGTGCTTTTTTCCCTTGTTGGACGGTATATTTGATGGCTCCTCTTATCATGACATTTACCCACGACTTACCTGAAAACCTTTTAAATTTGCGCATAATGTCTAATGGAGATGCTGGGGGTTGAACCCAGGACCTCATACGTGCAAAGCATGCGCTCTACCACTGAGCTACATCCCCTGCACAAATTCCAAAAATTACTTTGTTTTTGCGTATATAAAGGAAGAAGTGTGAGAAAAAAACAATGAATGGAGACGTTTCCAAGGGAAAACCTACTATGACTGGCAAAAAGCTAACTTGGGAAGACTGAATGCATCACTTTAAATAAAAATCCTTGTGAATTTGGAGTTTCAAAGTGGGACTGCACACGTTAAGGTATGAATATCAAAAAATGACTCTGCGGTGGGACCAGAAAGCTCTACAGTCAACTTCGTTGCTGGCAGGACTCGAACCTGCGCGGGGAGACCCCAATGGATTTCTAGTCCATCGCCTTAACCTCTCGGCCACAACAACACATAAAAACTAAAAATAAATTGAATTTTGCTAATATCAGACACTGGCTAAGTGGCTTATACAAAGACTGCCATGTGAATAATTCTGGAAGTGGCGTATATAAAAACTGCCATGTGAATAATTCTGGAACACACATAATAAGGTAAGGGTGTGGTTTTTACTTGGTAAATTACCGTTGGTGCTTTTTTCCCTTGTTGGACGGTATATTTGATGGCTCCTCTTATCATGACATTTCCCCACGACTTACCTGAAAACCTTTTAAATTTGCGCATAATATCTAATGGAGATGCCGGGGATTGAACCCAGGACCTCATACATGCTAAGCATGCGCTCTACCACTGAGCTACATCCCCTGCACAAATTCCAAAAATTACTTTGTTTTTGCGTATATAAAGGAAGAAGTGTGAGAAAAAAACAATGAATGGAGACGTTTCCAAGGGAAAACCTACTATGACTGGCAAAAAGCTAACTTGGGAAGACTGAATGCATCACTTTAAATAAAAATCCTTGTGAATTTGGAGTTTCAAAGTGGGACTGCACACGTTAAGGTATGAATATCAAAAAATGACTCTGCGGTGGGACCAGAAAGCTCTACAGTCAACTTCGTTGCTGGCAGGACTCGAACCTGCGCGGGGAGACCCCAATGGATTTCTAGTCAATCGCCTTAACCTCTCGGCCACAACAACCCATAAAAACTGTATAAATTGACTTTTGCCAATATCAGACACTGGCTAAGTGGCGTATATAAAGACTGCCATGTGAATAATTCTGGAACACACATAATAAGGTAAGGGTGTGGTTTTTACTTGGTAAATTACCGTTGGTGCTTTTTTTCCTTGTTGGACGGTATATTTGATGGCTCCTCTTATCATGACATTTCCCCACGACTTACCTGAAACACTTATTAAATTTGCGCATAATATCTAATGGAGATGCTGGGGATTGAACCCAGGACCTCATACATGCAAAGCATGCGCTCTACCACAGAGCTACATCCCCTGCACAACTGCCAAAAATTACTTTGTTTTCGCGTATATAAAGGAAGAAGTGTGAGTAAAAAACAATGAATGGAGACGTTTCCAAGGGAAAACCTAACTAAGAAAACCTAAGAAAAGCTAACTTGGGAAGACTGAATGCATCACTTTAAATAAAAATCCTTGTGAATTTGGAGTTTCAAAGTGGGACTGCACACGTTAAGGTATGAATATGAAAAAATGACTCTGCGGTGGGACCAGAAAGCTCTACAGTCAACTTCGTTGCTGGCAGGACTCGAACCTGCGCGGGGAGACCCCAATGGATTTCTAGTCCATCGCCTTAACCTCTCGGCCACAACAACAAGTAAAAACTAAAAATAAATTGAATTTTGCTAATATCAGACACTGGCTAAGTGGCTTATACAAAGACTGCCATGTGAATAATTCTGGAAGTGGCGTATATAAAGACTGCCATGTGAATAATTCTGGAACACACATAATAAGGTAAGGGTTTGGTTTTTACTAGGTAAATTACCGTTGGTGCTTTTTTCCCTTGTTGGACGGTATATTTGATGGCTCCTCTTATCATGACATTTCCCCACGACTTACCTGAAAACCTTTTAAATTTGCGCATAATATCTAATGGAGATGCCGGGGATTGAACCCAGGACCTCATACATGCAAAGCATGCGCTCTACCACTGAGCTACACCCCCTGCACAACTGCCAAAAATTACTTTGTTTTTGCGTATATAAAGGAAGAAGTGTGAGAAAAAAACAATGAATGGAGACGTTTCCAAGGGAAAACCTACTATGACTGGCAAAAAGCTAACTTGGGAAGACTGAATGCATCACTTTAAATAAAAATCCTTGTGAATTTGGAGTTTCAAAGTGGGACTGCACACGTTAAGGTATGAATATCAAAAAATGACTCTGCGGTGGGACCAGAAAGCTCTACAGTCAACTTCGTTGCTGGCAGGACTCGAACCTGCGCGGGGAGACCCCAATGGATTTCTAGTCCATCGCCTTAACCTCTCGGCCACAACAACACATAAAAACTAAAAATAAATTGAATTTTGCTAATATCAGACACTGGCTAAGTGGCTTATACAAAGACTGCCATGTGAATAATTCTGGAAGTGGCGTATATAAAGACTGCCATGTGAATAATTCTGGAACACACATAATAAGGTAAGGGTTTGGTTTTTACTAGGTAAATTACCGTTGGTGCTTTTTTCCCTTGTTGGACGGTATATTTGATGGCTCCTCTTATCATGACATTTCCCCACGACTTACCTGAAAACCTTTTAAATTTGCGCATAATATCTAATGGAGATGCCGGGGATTGAACCCAGGACCTCATACATGCAAAGCATGCGCTCTACCACTGAGCTACACCCCGTGCACAACTGCCAAAAATTACTTTGTTTTTGCGTATATAAAGGAAGAAGTGTGAGAAAAAAACAATGAATGGAGACGTTTCCAGGGGAAAACCTACTATGACTGGCAAAAAGCTAACTTGGGAAGACTGAATGCATCACTTTAAATAAAAATCCTTGTGAATTTTGAGTTTCAAAGTGGGACTGCACACGTTTAGGTATGAATATCAAAAAATGACTCTGCGGTGGGACCAGAAAGCTCTACAGTCAACTTCGTTGCTGGCAGGACTCGAACCTGCGCGGGGAGACCCCAATGGATTTCTAGTCCATCGCCTTAACCTCTCGGCCACAACAACACATAAAAACTGGATAAATTGACTTTTGCCAATATCAGACACTGGCTAAGTGGCGTATATAAAGACTGCCATGTGAATAATTCTGGAACACACATAATAAGGTAAGGGTGTGGTTTTTACTTGGTAAATTACCGTTGGTGCTTTTTTTCCTTGTTGGACGGTATATTTGATGGCTCCTCTTATCATGACATTTCCCCACGACTTACCTGAAACACTTATTAAATTTGCGCATAATATCTAATGGAGATGCTGGAGATTGAACCCAGGACCTCATACATGCAAAGCATGCGCTCTACCACTGAGCTACATCCCCTGCACAACTGCCAAAAATTACTTTGTTTTCTCGTATATAAAGGAAGAAGTGTGAGTAAAAAACAATGAATGGAGACGTTTCCAAGGGAAAACCTAACTAAGAAAACCTAAGAAAAGCTAACTTGGGAAGACTGAATGCATCACTTTAAATAAAAATCCTTGTGAATTTGGAGTTTCAAAGTGGGACTGCACACGTTAAGGTATGAATATGAAAAAATGACTCTGCGGTGGGACCAGAAAGCTCTACAGTCAACTTCGTTGCTGGCAGGACTCGAACCTGCGCGGGGAGACCCCAATGGATTTCTAGTCCATCGCCTTAACCTCTCGGCCACAACAACAAGTAAAAACTAAAAATAAATTGAATTTTGCTAATATCAGACACTGGCTAAGTGGCTTATACAAAGACTGCCATGTGAATAATTCTGGAAGTGGCGTATATAAAGACTGCCATGTGAATAATTCTGGAACACACATAATAAGGTAAGGGTTTGGTTTTTACTAGGTAAATTACCGTTGGTGCTTTTTTCCCTTGTTGGACGGTATATTTGATGGCTCCTCTTATCATGACATTTCCCCACGACTTACCTGAAAACCTTTTAAATTTGCGCATAATATCTAATGGAGATGCCGGGGATTGAACCCAGGACCTCATACATGCAAAGCATGCGCTCTACCACTGAGCTACACCCCCTGCACAACTGCCAAAAATTACTTTGTTTTTGCGTATATAAAGGAAGAAGTGTGAGAAAAAAACAATGAATGGAGACGTTTCCAAGGGAAAACCTACTATGACTGGCAAAAAGCTAACTTGGGAAGACTGAATGCATCACTTTAAATAAAAATCCTTGTGAATTTGGAGTTTCAAAGTGGGACTGCACACGTTAAGGTATGAATATCAAAAAATGACTCTGCGGTGGGACCAGAAAGCTCTACAGTCAACTTCGTTGCTGGCAGGACTCGAACCTGCGCGGGGAGACCCCAATGGATTTCTAGTCCATCGCCTTAACCTCTCGGCCACAACAACACATAAAAACTAAAAATAAATTGAATTTTGCTAATATCAGACACTGGCTAAGTGGCTTATACAAAGACTGCCATGTGAATAATTCTGGAAGTGGCGTATATAAAGACTGCCATGTGAATAATTCTGGAACACACATAATAAGGTAAGGGTTTGGTTTTTACTAGGTAAATTACCGTTGGTGCTTTTTTCCCTTGTTGGACGGTATATTTGATGGCTCCTCTTATCATGACATTTCCCCACGACTTACCTGAAAACCTTTTAAATTTGCGCATAATATCTAATGGAGATGCCGGGGATTGAACCCATGACCTCATACATGCAAAGCATGCGCTCTACCACTGAGCTACACCCCCTGCACAACTGCCAAAAATTACTTTGTTTTTGCGTATATAAAGGAAGAAGTGTGAGAAAAAAACAATGAATGGAGACGTTTCCAGGGGAAAACCTACTATGACTGGCAAAAAGCTAACTTGGGAAGACTGAATGCATCACTTTAAATAAAAATCCTTGTGAATTTTGAGTTTCAAAGTGGGACTGCACACGTTAAGGTATGAATATCAAAAAATGACTCTGCGGTGGGACCAGAAAGCTCTACAGTCAACTTCGTTGGTGGCAGGACTCGAACCTGCGCGGGGAGACCCCAATGGATTTCTAGTCCATCGCCTTAACCTCTCGGCCACAACAACACATAAAAACTGGATAAATTGACTTTTGCCAATATCAGACACTGGCTAAGTGGCGTATATAAAGACTGCCATGTGAATAATTCTGGAACACACATAATAAGGTAAGGGTGTGGTTTTTACTTGGTAAATTACCGTTGGTGCTTTTTTTCCTTGTTGGACGGTATATTTGATGGCTCCTCTTATCATGACATTTCCCCACGACTTACCTGAAACACTTATTAAATTTGCGCATAATATCTAATGGAGATGCTGGAGATTGAACCCAGGACCTCATACATGCAAAGCATGCGCTCTACCACTGAGCTACATCCCCTGCACAACTGCCAAAAATTACTTTGTTTTCTCGTATATAAAGGAAGAAGTGTGAGTAAAAAACAATGAATGGAGACGTTTCCAAGGGAAAACCTAACTAAGAAAACCTAAGAAAAGCTAACTTGGGAAGACTGAATGCATCACTTTAAATAAAAATCCTTGTGAATTTGGAGTTTCAAAGTGGGACTGCACACGTTAAGGTATGAATATCAAAAAATGACTCTGCGGTGGGACCAGAAAGCTCTACAGTCAACTTCGTTGCTGGCAGGACTCGAACCTGCGCGGGGAGACCCCAATGGATTTCTAGTCCATCGCCTTAACCTCTCGGCCACAACAACGGATAAAAACTGGATAAATTGACTTTTGCCAATATCAGACACTGGCTAAGTGGCGTATATAAAGACTGCCATGTGAATAATTCTGGAACACACATAATAAGGTAAGGGTGTGGTTTTTACTTGCTAAATTACCGTTGGTGCTTTTTTCCCTTGTTGGACGGTATATTTGATGGCTCCTCTTATCATGACATTTCCCCACGACTTACCTGAAAACCTTTTAAATTTGCGCATAATATCTAATGGAGATGCCGGGGATTGAACCCAGGACCTCATACATGCAAAGCATGCGCTCTACCACTGAGCTACACCCCCTGCACAACTGCCAAAAATTACTTTGTTTTTGCGTATATAAAGGAAGAAGTGTGAGAAAAAAACAATGAATGGAGACGTTTCCAAGGGAAAACCTACTATGACTGGCAAAAAGCTAACTTGGGAAGACTGAATGCATCACTTTAAATAAAAATCCTTGTGAATTTGGAGTTTCAAAGTGGGACTGCACACGTTAAGGTATGAATATGAAAAAATGACTCTGCGGTGGGACCAGAAAGCTCTACAGTCAACTTCGTTGCTGGCAGGACTCGAACCTGCACGAGGAGACCCCAATGGATTTCTAGTCCATCGCCTTAACCTCTCGGCCACAACAACACATAAAAACTAAAAATAAATTGAATTTTGCTAATATCAGACACTGGCTAAGTGGCTTATACAAAGACTGCCATGTGAATAATTCTGGAAGTGGCGTATATAAAGACTGCCATGTGAATAATTCTGGAACACACATAATAAGGTATGGGTTTGGTTTTTACTAGGTAAATTACCGTTGGTGCTTTTTTCCCTTGTTGGACGGTATATTTGATGGCTCCTCTTATCATGACATTTCCCCACGACTTACCTGAAAACCTTTTAAATTTGCGCATAATATCTAATGGAGATGCCGGGGATTGAACCCAGGACCTCATACATGCAAAGCATGCGCTCTACCACTGAGCTACACCCCCTGCACAACTGCCAAAAATTACTTTGTTTTTGCGTATATAAAGGAAGAAGTGTGAGAAAAAAACAATGAATGGAGACGTTTCCAAGGGAAAACCTACTATGACTGTCAAAAAGCTAACTTGGGAAGACTGAATGCATCACTTTAAATAAAAATCCTTGTGAATTTGGAGTTTCAAAGTGGGACTGCACACGTCAAGGTATGAATATCAAAGAATGACTCTGCGGTGGGACCAGAAAGCTCTACAGTCAACTTCGTTGCTGGCAGGACTCGAACCTGCGCGGGGAGACCCCAATGGATTTCTAGTCCATCGCCTTAACCTCTCGGCCACAACAACACATAAAAACTAAAAGTAAATTGAATTTTGCTAATATCAGACACTGGCTAAGTGGCTTATATAAAGACTGCCGTGTGAATAATTCTGGAACACACATAATAAGGTAAGGGTGTGGTTTTTACTTGGTAAATTACCGTTGGTGCTTTTTTCCCTTGTTGGACGGTATATTTGATGGCTCCTCTTATCATGACATTTCCCCACGACTTACCTGAAACACTTATTAAATTTGCGCATAATATCTAATGGAGATGCTGGAGATTGAACCCAGGACCTCATACATGCAAAGCATGCGCTCTACCACTGAGCTACATCCCCTGCACAACTGCCAAAAATTACTTTGTTTTCTCGTATATAAAGGAAGAAGTGTGAGTAAAAAACAATGAATGGAGACGTTTCCAAGGGAAAACCTAACTAAGAAAACCTAAGAAAAGCTAACTTGGGAAGACTGAATGCATCACTTTAAATAAAAATCCTTGTGAATTTGGAGTTTCAAAGTGGGACTGCACACGTTAAGGTATGAATATGAAAAAATGACTCTGCGGTGGGACCAGAAAGCTCTACAGTCAACTTCGTTGCTGGCAGGACTCGAACCTGCGCGGGGAGACCCCAATGGATTTCTAGTCCATCGCCTTAACCTCTCGGCCACAACAACAAGTAAAAACTAAAAATAAATTGAATTTTGCTAATATCAGACACTGGCTAAGTGGCTTATACAAAGACTGCCATGTGAATAATTCTGGAAGTGGCGTATATAAAGACTGCCATGTGAATAATTCTGGAACACACATAATAAGGTAAGGGTTTGGTTTTTACTAGGTAAATTACCGTTGGTGCTTTTTTCCCTTGTTGGACGGTATATTTGATGGCTCCTCTTATCATGACATTTCCCCACGACTTACCTGAAAACCTTTTAAATTTGCGCATAATATCTAATGGAGATGCCGGGGATTGAACCCAGGACCTCATACATGCAAAGCATGCGCTCTACCACTGAGCTACACCCCCTGCACAACTGCCAAAAATTACTTTGTTTTTGCGTATATAAAGGAAGAAGTGTGAGAAAAAAACAATGAATGGAGACGTTTCCAAGGGAAAACCTACTATGACTGGCAAAAAGCTAACTTGGGAAGACTGAATGCATCACTTTAAATAAAAATCCTTGTGAATTTGGAGTTTCAAAGTGGGACTGCACACGTTAAGGTATGAATATCAAAAAATGACTCTGCGGTGGGACCAGAAAGCTCTACAGTCAACTTCGTTGCTGGCAGGACTCGAACCTGCGCGGGGAGACCCCAATGGATTTCTAGTCCATCGCCTTAACCTCTCGGCCACAACAACACATAAAAACTAAAAATAAATTGAATTTTGCTAATATCAGACACTGGCTAAGTGGCTTATACAAAGACTGCCATGTGAATAATTCTGGAAGTGGCGTATATAAAGACTGCCATGTGAATAATTCTGGAACACACATAATAAGGTAAGGGTTTGGTTTTTACTAGGTAAATTACCGTTGGTGCTTTTTTCCCTTGTTGGACGGTATATTTGATGGCTCCTCTTATCATGACATTTCCCCACGACTTACCTGAAAACCTTTTAAATTTGCGCATAATATCTAATGGAGATGCCGGGGATTGAACCCATGACCTCATACATGCAAAGCATGCGCTCTACCACTGAGCTACACCCCCTGCACAACTGCCAAAAATTACTTTGTTTTTGCGTATATAAAGGAAGAAGTGTGAGAAAAAAACAATGAATGGAGACGTTTCCAGGGGAAAACCTACTATGACTGGCAAAAAGCTAACTTGGGAAGACTGAATGCATCACTTTAAATAAAAATCCTTGTGAATTTTGAGTTTCAAAGTGGGACTGCACACGTTAAGGTATGAATATCAAAAAATGACTCTGCGGTGGGACCAGAAAGCTCTACAGTCAACTTCGTTGCTGGCAGGACTCGAACCTGCGCGGGGAGACCCCAATGGATTTCTAGTCCATCGCCTTAACCTCTCGGCCACAACAACACATAAAAACTGGATAAATTGACTTTTGCCAATATCAGACACTGGCTAAGTGGCGTATATAAAGACTGCCATGTGAATAATTCTGGAACACACATAATAAGGTAAGGGTGTGGTTTTTACTTGGTAAATTACCGTTGGTGCTTTTTTTCATTGTTGGACGGTATATTTGATGGCTCCTCTTATCATGACATTTCCCCACGACTTACCTGAAACACTTATTAAATTTGCGCATAATATCTAATGGAGATGCTGGAGATTGAACCCAGGACCTCATACATGCAAAGCATGCGCTCTACCACTGAGCTACATCCCCTGCACAACTGCCAAAAATTACTTTGTTTTCTCGTATATAAAGGAAGAAGTGTGAGTAAAAAACAATGAATGGAGACGTTTCCAAGGGAAAACCTACTATGACTGGCAAAAAGCTAACTTGGGAAGACTGAATGCATCACTTTAAATAAAAATCCTTGTGAATTTGGAGTTTCAAAGTGGGACTGCACACGTTAAGGTATGAATATGAAAAAATGACTCTGCGGTGGGACCAGAAAGCTCTACAGTCAACTTCGTTGCTGGCAGGACTCGAACCTGCACGAGGAGACCCCAATGGATTTCTAGTCCATCGCCTTAACCTCTCGGCCACAACAACACATAAAAACTAAAAATAAATTGAATTTTGCTAATATCAGACACTGGCTAAGTGGCTTATACAAAGACTGCCATGTGAATAATTCTGGAAGTGGCGTATATAAAGACTGCCATGTGAATAATTCTGGAACACACATAATAAGGTATGGGTTTGGTTTTTACTAGGTAAATTACCGTTGGTGCTTTTTTCCCTTGTTGGACGGTATATTTGATGGCTCCTCTTATCATGACATTTCCCCACGACTTACCTGAAAACCTTTTAAATTTGCGCATAATATCTAATGGAGATGCCGGGGATTGAACCCAGGACCTCATACATGCAAAGCATGCGCTCTACCACTGAGCTACACCCCCTGCACAACTGCCAAAAATTACTTTGTTTTTGCGTATATAAAGGAAGAAGTGTGAGAAAAAAACAATGAATGGAGACGTTTCCAAGGGAAAACCTACTATGACTGTCAAAAAGCTAACTTGGGAAGACTGAATGCATCACTTTAAATAAAAATCCTTGTGAATTTGGAGTTTCAAAGTGGGACTGCACACGTCAAGGTATGAATATCAAAGAATGACTCTGCGGTGGGACCAGAAAGCTCTACAGTCAACTTCGTTGCTGGCAGGACTCGAACCTGCGCGGGGAGACCCCAATGGATTTCTAGTCCATCGCCTTAACCTCTCGGCCACAACAACACATAAAAACTAAAAGTAAATTGAATTTTGCTAATATCAGACACTGGCTAAGTGGCTTATATAAAGACTGCCGTGTGAATAATTCTGGAACACACATAATAAGGTAAGGGTGTGGTTTTTACTTGGTAAATTACCGTTGGTGCTTTTTTCCCTTGTTGGACGGTATATTTGATGGCTCCTCTTATCATGACATTTCCCCACGACTTACCTGAAAACCTTTTAAATTTGCGCATAATGTCTAATGGAGATGCTGGGGATTGAACCCAGGACCTCATACATGCAAAGCATGCGCTCTACCACTGAGCTACATCCCCTGCACAATTTCCAAAAATTACTTTGTTTTTGCGTATATAAAGGAAGAAGTGTGAGAAAAAAACAATGAATGGAGACGTTTCCAAGGGAAAACCTACTATGACTGGCAAAAAGCTAACTTGGGAAGACTGAATGCATCACTTTAAATAAAAATCCTTGTGAATTTGGAGTTTCAAAGTGGGACTGCACACGTTAAGGTATGAATATCAAAGAATGACTCTGCGGTGGGACCAGAAAGCTCTACAGTCAACTTCGTTGCTGGCAGGACTCGAACCTGCGCGGGGAGACCCCAATGGATTTCTAGTCCATCGCCTTAACCTCTCGGCCACAACAACACATAAAAACTAAAAATAAATTGAATTTTGCTAATATCAGACACTGGCTAAGTGGCTTATACAAAGACTGCCATGTGAATAATTCTGGAAGTGGCGTATATAAAGACTGCCATGTGAATAAATCTGGAACACACATAATAAGGTAAGGGTGTGGTTTTTACTTGCTAAATTACCGTTGGTGCTTTTTTCCCTTTATTGGACGGTTTATTTGATGGCTCCTCTTATCATGACATTTCCCCACGACTTACCTGAAAACCTTTTAAATTTGCGCATAATATCTAATGGAGATGCCGGGGATTGAACCCAGGACCTCATACATGCTAAGCATGCGCTCTACCACTGAGCTACATCCCCTGCACAACTGCCAAAAATTACTTTGTTTTTGCGTATATAAAGGAAGAAGTGTGAGAAAAAAACTATGAATGGAGACGTTTCCAAGGGAAAACCTACTATGACTGGCAAAAAGCTAACTTGGGAAGACTGAATGCATCACTTTAAATAAAAATCCTTGTGAATTTGGAGTTTCAAAGTGGGACTGCACACGTTAAGGTATGAATATCAAAGAATGACTCTGCGGTGGGACCAGAAAGCTCTACAGTCAACTTCGTTGCTGGCAGGACTCGAACCTGCGCGGGGAGACCCCAATGGATTTCTAGTCCATCGCCTTAACCTCTCGGCCACAACAACACATAAAAACTAAAAATAAATTGAATTTTGCTAATATCAGACACTGGCTAAGTGGCTTATACAAAGACTGCCATGTGAATAATTCTGGAAGTGGCGTATATAAAGACTGCCATGTGAATAATTCTGGAACACACATAATAAGGTAAGGGTGTGGTTTTTACTTGGTAAATTACCGTTGGTGCTTTTTTTCCTTGTTGGACGGTATATTTGATGGCTCCTCTTATCATGACATTTCCCCACGACTTACCTGAAACACTTATTAAATTTGCGCATAATATCTAATGGAGATGCTGGGGATTGAACCCAGGACCTCATACATGCAAAGCATGCGCTCTACCACTGAGCTACATCCCCTGCACAACTGCCAAAAATTACTTTGTTTTCTCGTATATAAAGGAAGAAGTGTGAGTAAAAAACAATGAATGGAGACGTTTCCAAGGGAAAACCTAACTAAGAAAACCTAAGAAAAGCTAACTTGGGAAGACTGAATGCATCACTTTAAATAAAAATCCTTGTGAATTTGGAGTTTCAAAGTGGGACTGCACACGTTAAGGTATGAATATCAAAAAATGACTCTGCGGTGGGACCAGAAAGCTCTACAGTCAACTTCGTTGCTGGCAGGACTCGAACCTGCGCGTGGAGACCCCAATGGATTTCTAGTCCATCGCCTTAACCTCTCGGCCACAACAACACATAAAAACTAAAAGTAAATTGAATTTTGCTAATATCAGACACTGGCTAAGTGGCTTATACAAAGACTGCCATGTGAATAATTCTGGAAGTGGCGTATATAAAAACTGCCATGTGAATAATTCTGGAACACACATAATAAGGTAAGGGTGTGGTTTTTACTTGGTAAATTACCGTTGGTGCTTTTTTCCCTTGTTGGACGGTATATTTGATGGCTCCTCTTATCATGACATTTCCCCACGACTTACCTGAAAACCTTTTAAATTTGCGCATAATATCTAATGGAGATGCCGGGGATTGAACCCAGGACCTCATACATGCTAAGCATGCGCTCTACCACTGAGCTACATCCCCTGCACAAATTCCAAAAATTACTTTGTTTTTGCGTATATAAAGGAAGAAGTGTGAGAAAAAAACAATGAATGGAGACGTTTCCAAGGGAAAACCTACTATGACTGGCAAAAAGCTAACTTGGGAAGACTGAATGCATCACTTTAAATAAAAATCCTTGTGAATTTGGAGTTTCAAAGTGGGACTGCACACGTTAAGGTATGAATATGAAAAAATGACTCTGCGGTGGGACCAGAAAGCTCTACAGTCAACTTCGTTGCTGGCAGGACTCGAACCTGCGCGGGGAGACCCCAATGGATTTCTAGTCCATCGCCTTAACCTCTCGGCCACAACAACACATAAAAACTAAAAATAAATTGAATTTTGCTAATATCAGACACTGGCTAAGTGGCTTATACAAAGACTGCCATGTGAATAATTCTGGAAGTGGCGTATATAAAGACTGCCATGTGAATAATTCTGGAACACACATAATAAGGTAAGGGTGTGGTTTTTACTTGGTAAATTACCGTTGGTGCTTTTTTTCCTTGTTGGACGGTATATTTGATGGCTCCTCTTATCATGACATTTCCCCACGACTTACCTGAAACACTTATTAAATTTGCGCATAATATCTAATGGAGATGCTGGGGATTGAACCCAGGACCTCATACATGCAAAGCATGCGCTCTACCACTGAGCTACATCCCCTGCACAACTGCCAAAAATTACTTTGTTTTCTCGTATATAAAGGAAGAAGTGTGAGTAAAAAACAATGAATGGAGACGTTTCCAAGGGAAAACCTAACTAAGAAAACCTAAGAAAAGCTAACTTGGGAAGACTGAATGCATCACTTTAAATAAAAATCCTTGTGAATTTGGAGTTTCAAAGTGGGACTGCACACGTTAAGGTATGAATATCAAAAAATGACTCTGCGGTGGGACCAGAAAGCTCTACAGTCAACTTCGTTGCTGGCAGGACTCGAACCTGCGCGGGGAGACCCCAATGGATTTCTAGTCCATCGCCTTAACCTCTCGGCCACAACAACGCATAAAAACTGGATAAATTGACTTTTGCCAATATCAGACACTGGCTAAGTGGCGTATATAAAGACTGCCATGTGAATAATTCTGGAAGTGGCGTATATAAAGACTGCCATGTGAATAATTCTGGAACACACATAATAAGGTAAGGGTGTGGTTTTTACTTGGTAAATTACCGTTGGTGCTTTTTTTCCTTGTTGGACGGTATATTTGATGGCTCCTCTTATCATGACATTTCCCCACGACTTACCTGAAACACTTATTAAATTTGCGCATAATATCTAATGGAGATGCTGGGGATTGAACCCAGGACCTCATACATGCAAAGCATGCGCTCTACCACTGAGCTACATCCCCTGCACAACTGCCAAAAATTACTTTGTTTTCTCGTATATAAAGGAAGAAGTGTGAGTAAAAAACAATGAATGGAGACGTTTCCAAGGGAAAACCTAACTAAGAAAACCTAAGAAAAGCTAACTTGGGAAGACTGAATGCATCACTTTAAATAAAAATCCTTGTGAATTTGGAGTTTCAAAGTGGGACTGCACACGTTAAGGTATGAATATCAAAAAATGACTCTGCGGTGGGACCAGAAAGCTCTACAGTCAACTTCGTTGCTGGCAGGACTCGAACCTGCGCGTGGAGACCCCAATGGATTTCTAGTCCATCGCCTTAACCTCTCGGCCACAACAACACATAAAAACTAAAAGTAAATTGAATTTTGCTAATATCAGACACTGGCTAAGTGGCTTATACAAAGACTGCCATGTGAATAATTCTGGAAGTGGCGTATATAAAAACTGCCATGTGAATAATTCTGGAACACACATAATAAGGTAAGGGTGTGGTTTTTACTTGGTAAATTACCGTTGGTGCTTTTTTCCCTTGTTGGACGGTATATTTGATGGCTCCTCTTATCATGACATTTCCCCACGACTTACCTGAAAACCTTTTAAATTTGCGCATAATATCTAATGGAGATGCCGGGGATTGAACCCAGGACCTCATACATGCTAAGCATGCGCTCTACCACTGAGCTACATCCCCTGCACAAATTCCAAAAATTACTTTGTTTTTGCGTATATAAAGGAAGAAGTGTGAGAAAAAAACAATGAATGGAGACGTTTCCAAGGGAAAACCTACTATGACTGGCAAAAAGCTAACTTGGGAAGACTGAATGCATCACTTTAAATAAAAATCCTTGTGAATTTGGAGTTTCAAAGTGGGACTGCACACGTTAAGGTATGAATATGAAAAAATGACTCTGCGGTGGGACCAGAAAGCTCTACAGTCAACTTCGTTGCTGGCAGGACTCGAACCTGCGCGGGGAGACCCCAATGGATTTCTAGTCCATCGCCTTAACCTCTCGGCCACAACAACACATAAAAACTAAAAATAAATTGAATTTTGCTAATATCAGACACTGGCTAAGTGGCTTATACAAAGACTGCCATGTGAATAATTCTGGAAGTGGCGTATATAAAGACTGCCATGTGAATAATTCTGGAACACACATAATAAGGTAAGGGTGTGGTTTTTACTTGGTAAATTACCGTTGGTGCTTTTTTTCCTTGTTGGACGGTATATTTGATGGCTCCTCTTATCATGACATTTCCCCACGACTTACCTGAAACACTTATTAAATTTGCGCATAATATCTAATGGAGATGCTGGGGATTGAACCCAGGACCTCATACATGCAAAGCATGCGCTCTACCACTGAGCTACATCCCCTGCACAACTGCCAAAAATTACTTTGTTTTCTCGTATATAAAGGAAGAAGTGTGAGTAAAAAACAATAAATGGAGACGTTTCCAAGGGAAAACCTAACTAAGAAAACCTAAGAAAAGCTAACTTGGGAAGACTGAATGCATCACTTTAAATAAAAATCCTTGTGAATTTGGAGTTTCAAAGTGGGATTGCACACGTTAAGGTATGAATATCAAAAAATGACTCTGCGGTGGGACCAGAAAGCTCTACAGTCAACTTCGTTGCTGGCAGGACTCGAACCTGCGCGGGGAGACCCCAATGGATTTCTAGTCCATCGCCTTAACCTCTCGGCCACAACAACACATAAAAACTAAAAATAAATTGAATTTTGCTAATATCAGACACTGGCTAAGTGGCTTATACAAAGACTGCCATGTGAATAATTCTTGAAGTGAATACAAGGGAAAACCTACTATGACTGGCAAAAAGCTAACTTGGGAAGACTGAATGCATCACTTTAAATAAAAATCCTTGTGAATTTGGAGTTTCAAAGTGGGACTGCACACGTTAAGGTATGAATATCAAAAAATGACTCTGCGGTGGGACCAGAAAGCTCTACAGTCAACTTCGTTGCTGGCAGGACTCGAACCTGCGCGGGGAGACCCCAATGGATTTCTAGTCCATCGCCTTAACCTCTCGGCCACAACAACGCATAAAAACTGGATAAATTGACTTTTGCCAATATCAGACACTGGCTAAGTGGCGTATATAAAGACTGCCATGTGAATAATTCTGGAACACACATAATAAGGTAAGGGTGTGGTTTTTACTTGGTAAATTACCGTTGGTGCTTTTTTTCCTTGTTGGACGGTATATTTGATGGCTCCTCTTATCATGACATTTCCCCACGACTTACCTGAAACACTTATTAAATTTGCGCATAATATCTAATGGAGATGCTGGGGATTGAACCCAGGACCTCATACATGCAAAGCATGCGCTCTACCACTGAGCTACATCCCCTGCACAACTGCCAAAAATTACTTTGTTTTCTCGTATATAAAGGAAGAAGTGTGAGTAAAAAACAATGAATGGAGACGTTTCCAAGGGAAAACCTAACTAAGAAAACCTAAGAAAAGCTAACTTGGGAAGACTGAATGCATCACTTTAAATAAAAATCCTTGTGAATTTGGAGTTTCAAAGTGGGACTGCACACGTTAAGGTATGAATATCAAAAAATGACTCTGCGGTGGGACCAGAAAGCTCTACAGTCAACTTCGTT